>NW_017100887.1:119076-143478 GCF_001263275.1 Habropoda laboriosa
CCGTAAAGTCGACGTTTCGGCAAGATCGCCACGCGGGGCTGACACCCCCGTTTGGGACCGTCTCTCCCTCTCTGCCACCGCCCTACTCTGCGGACCACGGGGGAGTGCACGAGGGCCTAGGAGAGCGGCTCTAGGGGGTGAAAGGCCCATGATTTGCCAACAAGGTAAACTCCCCATTTTGTCGAATAGAGATATATACAGCCAGTTCACGACATTCGGGCAGATTCTAATATACTTAGAAACAATCGACACCACTTTGAGCGCTCTAACACGCAATACTCGACATCTTGATACACCAGTGCGGTCCAGTCCGCAATAATCGACATCACAAATAAAGCGCGATCACCATCGCGACAATAAGTAGTTGGCACATACACGTGCAATAATTACCAACGCCAACCCGACCTTCCAACCAACAAGAAGCGCGGGAAGCTGCGTTAACAGTTATAGTATAATAATAATACGAAATACGAAAGGAGTAGTAACGAATATGCGATTATAATACAAAATAGGAATAGATCAGCGATATGTGTTATACATACATCTAGTCTGTTTACGCAAGCTGCATTTACAATCGAAGATCATTGAAAGTGCTGAATGCAACTTTTGCTAGTGCCATTCCTGTCTTATATTATAGTAACCGCAAATTCGTTACCATTCCCTTCGTATTTCGTAGTTTTGTTTTAACTTTTTAACACATTGCGTACGGGTCGCGAGATATCTCGTATATAGCAAACCGAACTTTGTGGCCGGGTTACGAGATATCACGTTTTAATGTTTTTTCATACGCGCGTATTGACGACTCGAGAAATTAAATATAGATTTTTTTATTACGTTACCAAGGCAACGAAGTCTTGCATATTCTTATGACAAATGATTAGCGAAATAAAAAAAAAAAAGTAAAGTCCAATGGAAAAAGGAGCGAAACCAGATTTAGTTGCAAATTATTCCAAATACCATTGCACAAAGGAGAATGCTTCACCAGATATCATACTCTGAAGCATTATTCAAGTTTGTAAAATAATGCATGTGCGGGCCCTGGAAGCGCGTTTAGCGAGCAGAGTGTCGTACGCAATGTGTTAACAAAGCTTTAGGCGACCTATGTTTATACAGGATGTTTAGCGTAACGGTTGCCACGATTTTTCAGACACTTCTGGTAATGTGAGAAAAAGATCAGCGAATTACAAAAATGAAAATTGCGAAAATACTATTTTTGCCATAAATAATCGGGTCGCCTTCAGTTTTTAAAATGGTAGTGTATAACTTTTTCAGTGTACAATATCGGTACATTCGTTCAACAACTTGTCGAGAAAACATTTTTAATGTAATAGGAGTGCTTATGAACGCGTAAGGATCTGGTTATGTCGGATGCGTATTTGGACGAATTGACGTTCTGACGAATGAGTTAGTTAAAATGCTAGTACATGATCTTCCAACACTTCTTGATATTTTTATATGTTTATTTCACCATGCATAAAATACTATTTGGAATTTTCTGCTTCTTAATTGCTGCTCACATCATAATTTCGCTATCTCTTGAAAGTCCCTGAGATAAGTTTCTTCTTTCGTTTCTCAAATCATGTAAGTGAAATCACATCTTCTATTACTGAACGACCCTTTTCACAAACTCTTCTAACAATTGCTGAATGATAATTTCTTCAAATATTCAAGATATTTCTGCCTCTTTTCCTTATCGTTTCATTTTCTACCTAGACATTGATCACATTCCAAATGGAAATTGTATTACTTGCGACAACGAAGCCTCTGTTCTGAAATAAAACTTGGCAAACGTTGTATTTCCTCACAACTGCTTCTATGAATTTTATGATAAATACTTCAATACTTCTTTCAAGTATACGAGATGTTTCGAAGCGATTCTTAAACTTTATTGTTTCAGGGTATCGCGTCTCTCACACGCCAAATTAATATTGTGTGAGTGTTTCAATGTTTGAGTATGAGTGTGTAAGTGTGAACTATGGTGCTGATCTTTTGGAAACTTTTTTGACATAGCAGATGCGAAAACTATCGTGATGGGGTGGCCTATGCGGACGAATAGGAGTCCTTGCTCGTCCTCGGCTGTCCTCCGGGAGTACAGGGTGCGCAGCCCACCCTGGTCTTCCCCAGTCGACGGGGTGGGGGTGTGAGACCCCGCGGAAGATCAGTCCAAACGGGACTGATATGTGCGTGTGTGTGTATGTGTGTGGCTTTAGGCACGTCAATTGCTATTGACGGAAATGTACGGGCGCCAAGAAGGCGTATGGCACGCAGAAGCGTCGAGTTTCTGCGTCCATAAACACTTTCTGTTCCTCGACATCGCTTCAAACGGAAATAGCAAACGGAATAGCAGGTCTGGTCCTCCGTGTCATAAAGTCAACGGTTGCGTTTGCAATGCAACATGAAAAATCGGCAAAAAAGAGTTTTAAACAAATAATAATATGTTTTAAAAACTATCCAAAGTCCACATTCACAGCTATAACTATACAACAAAATAAAGAAAATATCAAACCAAGATTAACACTTATCACTTCAACTGTTTAGCGCGACTGCCGACCGGCAACTCCAACTTAAGTATTCTCGGTATTTGCTTACTCGCGAGATTTTAAATGTCATACTTTAAATGCGACTGTAACATGCAAATAATGATCTTCAAATCATTTTAAGACAATCCTTATTCGTTTCAAAAGTAATATAATTTTGATAATAATATTTAATAGAAATAGGGCGGTACCTGATGGGCACACTTGGAGTGATAAGGGTTGAGTTTTACAATAAGCGCAGTATCAACAACAGATTCGTCCCACTAGAAAAATTAATAGATTATCTTAAGGGAATACACCACCCTGAGGCTTTTAAGAATAGGTAAAAGTTTGTAAATTTTTTTCATTAGTAACTTCGAAATGAAAAGTTTCATTTTTTCCAACGTAACTTTCTGCTTTCTTCTCCAACTTTTAAAAAGTAAAATATTACAAAATGGAGGAATTATTCGCTAATTGCGAAACCTCTTCTGCTAGAACATCGATTGCTGGCCGCTATCGCTGGCAATGGGTTTATGACACATCTAATGCTATTAAGTGAGCAGGAGCAAGACACTAGCGCTTTATCTGGTACGCAGAAATAGAGAACATCTGCGTCCATAAAGCAATTTCTAGACCTTGTCTTCTGTCATAACAGTTAATTATGGCATAAATTTGAATTAGCTTTCTCAAAAATAGCTTTGCTAGGCGTTCGAGTCATAAACCCAATTGCCTTAACACATTCAGGGCGGCAGCAAATTCACAAAACGTTTACTACTGCCAGTGTTTCTTATGACCGAAGTGTGTATTATCATTAATACTTAATTGTTCAGTATGTAATTTGAAAATGTAGTGATCCATCGTTGGATCAGATCATCTACTCAATCTTTTTTGCCATCATTTTGAATGACCCATCCACGGGTCATGTCAGCAAACAAGAGCTTCGGTGGGTCATACCGTCTTGAACGTGTTAACAATCCATGTAATTGCTCTCCGATGTAATTAAAAAGCTAAATTTCATTAAATATCATGGTGGACAACTCTCCATCCACAAAAGAATTATTACTGCCATGTTATAACTCACTTGGCATCATACAACTTCCACAAATAAATTTTGTTCGTATATCCAATAATAACGGAGATATTTCAGGCAATCAAAGTTATTGTCCCACCCTGTATTTATTAGATTACTAGAATAAATCTGGGCGGATTATTGAAATGTTGAAAATAACAAATTTAAAAAACTGATTCGTCGGTAGTGTAATTTCGTACATTAAAATGGCTTAAAATAGCTAATTGCTGATAAAAGCGTGGAATGAAAATGGACTGCTGTGCGTAAATTATACGGCCGAGGGTCAACGCGTTAATTTATTACTAAATTACGTGCAATTTAAATGCTTCGCGGCAATCACGCGTGCGTGCACAACTGGGTCTAGAATCTATTTGCATAAACTGTAACTATAAATGCGTAACTGAACTATTGACGTGTGAAAATACTCTTAAATCTAATTTTTTCGAAACATTTCGTAACGGAGTTTCCTCAGCTGGTTATCATAGTACAGAAACAAATTGTTAGATACAAAATTTCCAAAGTGCTACTTGATCTATAAAATACCTTGCTTATGCGGAAAGGTATACATTGGCGAAACTGAGAGGAGTGTGAGCACACGACTCAAGGAACATGAGCGTTGCACCAGGTTGGGTTACATTCAGTCGGCTGTCTCAGAACATCAGAAGACAGCAGGCCACAAAATACTCTTTCACAAAACCAGAGTGTTAATGCCCGTGGTTGTTACAATGAACTTTCGAGCCTTGTAGTATTTGCACGATGTTGTGCCGTCTATATACTGATTCGAAGGACCACCCAATATGATTGGGACTTGTAAAAACTGATATATGGTATCGCGTGATGTGAGCTGGTTGCTCCTTGGTTCTCCTTGTTCGTGGTATTTGAACGACTGACTTTCCGACGTCGCGTCTCGGTCGTCCATGAGAGGGATTTTTGTTGGGACACGCTGATTGCCAATCATTTTGCCGGCATTTGCCAATCAGCGTGTCTAATGTCGTCTTTACCGCCCTTCCAATGCGCCCTTAGCGCGCTGTCACCTTGGAAGGGTGGGAGACGGTCGCGAGAGGAGG
This sequence comes from Habropoda laboriosa, assembly GCF_001263275.1. Taxonomy (NCBI): domain Eukaryota; kingdom Metazoa; phylum Arthropoda; class Insecta; order Hymenoptera; family Apidae; genus Habropoda; species Habropoda laboriosa. The sequence goes on from NW_017100887.1 coordinate 123,729, forward strand.
GCGGAAGGTCCCAAAAATCTGGAATTTCCTCCGGGTGACTAATCGGCAAGCGGACCGTTACATACAGATGTGCCGTTCGGAAATTCGTGGTTTATGGTATGTTCGCAGGCTATTGAGCGCGAGGGACACAAATTACTAAAAATCTAGCAAAGCAATTCTAGTGACCCTCGGAGGAGGTAATGAGACCCGTGCAAGCAATAAACGAAAATCCTGAACTCAAAAATAACCGTTCCCGGTCGATCGTGTCATAAACCGTTTCTACAGAAAACCTAACACAGAGTAATAGCTAAAACCAAAGGATACTTTCCCAGGAAATACCGGGAATCTTTGGAGATTCTGAAACACCCAAACAATATCAACCGGAATACAGGCTACAACATGAATCCAATCTGGAACACGCTCCTCCCATTTTTTAATTGTTCAGCTGACCAATTTTTTTTGTAACTAACTTTGCTGAAAATTCAGTTATAAAGTGCTAGCAACAAAAAACTCCGTATACATATAGTGACTGTCTGCGAACAGTCCACGGGTATGCAAAAGCCTTGTCAAACATGTGTCCGCAGGCAATATCTGTAAGTGTGTACGGAGCATAACATGTATCTCTGCAGAGGAGGAATTCTTTTCCTACAATCATGCTTTTGAAAACTTCAAGTTTATCAATATTGTCATAAATTGAATATATATTGGTGCATATAAGAAACCATAAGACATTGTATATAACTCATATTCAAATGGATAGAAAATCATTAATCAATGTATAAAATAAATATAAACATAATTGAAATATGTATTATATAGATAACAAGGCGTTGGATGTTGATATTTCAACAAGGTTATATTTATTATGCATTAGTTATGTATGTATAAAATCGCTATCAAATTATTGCAATAATTTTTCTTGCGAAACGAACTGGCAAAGTCTATTCATATTTATATCGAAATTGTGGAAATTTAGAAAACATATTGATTCAGTAATAACGTTTGCTATTCAAACATTGAAATTATTTTCATTTTAATAATGGAGATATTTAAAATGATTGAGTAAAATAAAATATTTTGTATTATCGTGAATGCAGGGTGACCCAGGAGGAAACCGACAAACTTCTTCAGCGTATTTGGTAAGTCCTTTTTAGCTTAAAGGGTTACTATAAATTATATTTCCATATTTGTAAAGTTGTAACAAGGATAAAACCTAAACACAATTCTATGAAGAATGTTTTTTTTATCATTTCTGTACTGTTTGTTGTAGATTCTCCTATTTTAACTTTTACCCCACACGAAGTATAGAATGCACCTATCATCTTGTGGTAGTTAGTGTTTATCGACCTTAAATACCGCTTGTGAAAACTGTAGGTAGCTTTATATTGTCTTGTTCGATTTAGAACGATAAATTTAGGAATCACATACAGATATCCTCTTCTGTTATATCCGCAAACAAAGATATGTTGCATTGTTATTGGCAAGTGTCAACGGACTGCTTGTAGCAGTAGGACACAAACACAGGAGGAATCTTCCACTAATAAAAATGTGTGTTCTTATACTTGTTTGTTGAACCATGTCATGAGACTGCATTAAAATAATATGTATACAGGGTGTATCTTGTAAGTGAATCGAGTTGTAACTCGGTTGTTATTAATGGTAGAAAAAAATTGTAAAGGAAAGTTCTGCATGGTTTAACAAGCTGTACCATCCTGTAATGTGACTTTATACGGAAATGCATTGGTACAGTCGCAAAGTGCAATTGCACTCGTTTTTTGAATGCTACTCTATGATTGTGTTTGCATGAATCGATTCCTCGTACTATTTTGAATAAAAAAGTATTACCTTTTCTTCCAGAATCTACAGTAAATGTTAAAATATTCCCCAATTGCATTCTAAACATTTTTTTACACTTTTCATCACATCGTTCAGTTGTTCCTCTACAATTTTTTTCTATCTTCAGTAACAACCGAGTTATAACTTGGTTCAGTTACCTCAGTTACCCCAAAAATTGGTCCCATATTTTATTTTTAAATAACTTCTAAAAGAAACGAAAGAATGTCAGTCTTTTTACGTGTATTAATTAACGAAGCTTGGGAGCTTAACATGGAAAACGATATTGTCCAGATAGCCACTTCCTCTTCGCGACACAAATTCGAGCCCTTTGGAGTGCATTTTGCATGACATTTCTAAAAGGTGTTCGCAGTAAGGTTGTTATTTTCTTGGCGAATATTCTCTTAAAGTTGTGCAATTTTTGTTGGTTTATTAGTGTGAACCTTACTCTTTAAGAAATTCCAAAGGATGAAATCGGGGGCTGTCAAGTCTAGCGAACTGGGCGGCCAATCGATTTTGGAGTTCAAATGACCTGGAAACATGTTTTTTAGAAATTGTATCGTATCACATGTCGTACTCTTAGAACCACATGTTTTATATACCCAACTCGTCCACTTCGCATGATAGGAAATTTCTCTACATATGTCATTAAGCTGTTGTGTAAAACAGTGCTTGAAAGACTCAATTCCTAAGCACGATGACGGATAGAGATGTTCGGTTCTTGGTCAACACTGTCACGAACGCTTTGAATATTTTCCGTGGAGCATCCGGTTCGAGGATGGCCAGAATGTGGTCTAGCTGTCACAGTATCAAACTCTTGGAAATTCTTTAATTGTTTTGTGATCAAGCACACGATTTCGATCGAATTTGCCTCGTAGTTTTCCTATACACAACATTAGCGAACACTGATTTGGATTGTGCAGCACTCCGTAATAAATCTCCTATGTATCTACTCCACAACTGTCAAATACCAACTGACAGCGTTGCGTCATACCCAAATATACCTGTACATATGCATCAAAGTCACTCAAGGTATATCTGAAACAAAGAGTAATATCTTCGATTCCTATAACGCGAGATGACATGAAAATTAGGATACGTCAGGCTTGTGCTGAAGTGACACCAGAAATGTTCAATAGGATGCGATCATCCCTTTGCTGTCGAATCGCACACTGCTTCCAAGTTTGAAATCAACACTTCCAACATCTACTCAAACACTAGTAGACAAATAACTGCAGTTAGAAGGATGTAACTGCTTTTTCTTGACCTGTGATTTTAATTAACTTTGAGTGACTCACTGTAAATTACACTTACGTGTATTAAAAAATATACAGTTCCATTAAAAACAAAAGGTGATGATCGTTAAATGTCTTTGATATCTTTACGCACAAGAAAAGTCTCCCCCCTAAAAATATTTAAATTCTTCTTAACAACATTTTTTCATATCACGAATATTTTTGACAATATCCAATTGCCACACTTTACGTTCTTCAGCTTGTATATATTATACATACAGCGCGGGCTGTAAATCATGGTACTAGTCGGGCGAGGGAAATTCTACGGCTCAAAATAAGTCGAAATGACAGAATCACTTTTTATTCTACAAAGCTTCATTTTCTCAACTAATGCAACTGACTAATGCTTGGCGTATCGTGTTACACTACAAATCGTTACCGCTTCCTTCGCAAATTTTAAGATCCAATTGATATTAAACAAGTAAATGTGTGCAATCAAAAGCAGTTTCGATAAGGTTGTATTTAGACTCATTTTCTTCAGCCAAATCTCACCAATCTATGACTAATTTTTCACCATACTGTAATAAAAAAAATGTAAGAACGAAACTTTTCATTGGTAGGGAATTATTCCACCTGTGTGCTGTAGATTGTGCGCCAATAGTTCCCAACCACGCAATGCGATATATGTACATATGTATGCAATATGTCTATATTTGCGGATGGAGGCTTTTCTTACATCTACTGAACTTACCGACTATAATTGTTAGGGATTGGGTTTATGGCATGGACGCCTGTTTACGCTATTTTTGAATGCGCCCCTTTTCTTCTTCGCGTTAATTAATTTTTCTTTCAAATTGCCCACGAAGCCCAGGAAGCGTTTTATAGCTGCAGAAGAACCATTTTCTGCGGGTCATATACCTTCCAGGTGCCCACTCGTGAACATTCAATAGACATAGACGTGTCATAAAACCTCTTCGCGTCTCCCTGACCGCCCAAAGTCGTGGGCTACCCCTTGGGCCTCACTCCCCCGCCATCGCGACATACCGCCACCCTGCCAACTTGGAAATTCCAGGGTGGGCGGCATGCTCGCGGGCCAAGGAGGACCGTCCAAGGGGGTAGACCCGTTCCCATTGGCGGAGACCACCACCTTATACCCCTAAACCTTTTCATAAACAAGCGCACCAACGCGGCGCACATCAGATCAAAACGGGAAAATAGACAAACACCACATAAACTACCACTCTTCAAAATAAAGTCTTTTTCTTTAACATAATAAAATACGCGCAACCTCACCACACCACGACTTCATACCAGCAAACAACCCGGACCACGAACCAGCGACAGTCCTGCGCCACCACTCTCGAACATACCGCTTGTTCGAAGCGCACGACGCAACAATAATGATTTGACTAAATATAATTCTTAAACTTTCTGTTCTAAACTATAGAGGGTATAACAGAGCCTCTGCTTTTTTTCACGATCAATACTTCGAAACATATGAGACAAAGTATTACAAGATAATAAATCTATTTCGTCTAATTGTAAGTAATTGTAAGATATCCTACATCTTTGTCATTTCATAGTTACATATAGTTTTAATTTTCACCATCACTAGTGTTGTAATCTTATTTAACGTTGAACCGGTAACGTCGAAAGTAACACGAAAATGGTAATAAAGCTTGTGAGTTGTAAAATTGTGCGATAAAGGTAAGCAGTGTGTGATCTGTACTTCTTTTGTAGTTATAGTATGCAAATTTGATGCAAACTGGTGACATTACACTGAAAACATTTGCAGTTATTTTATTTCTACGTTCATTATTTTTGTGCAAAAACCTAGTGCATCGTTAAAAAGTAGGACATGTTACACGAGATAATTATTATATTAGTACAACTAGTACAATGGAAACCGAAAGTCAAATGCAAAATGTTAATAAAATCTCAGTAAATAATGTGAAATCTGAAATATAACGAATACGAATTTTATTTTATACGGTATAGTTACACTAAAATGTTGAACAGATGGATATCTTGTACTATCGAAACTGTGAATTGATTAATTTACGAAAATGTATCGATTTAGAAGAGAAAGTGATTGGTACATTTGTTCAATATTATAACTGACTCGATGAAAGAAAGATTATCTCACGATATATTTAACAGAACAACATTCAGGTACATAGATGTTCAGTGATTCATACAAAAATTGTGTGCATATCTGGCTAACGATATTGCAAGGTATCCTTAACAAAGAAATTAGAGAGTTGTTTTTGTTGTCTTACTGCTCAACAAGTTACATTATCTTTCACTAGAAACCGTATAGACTTTTATTAAAATATTTCTCTGTCTTTAGTAATTTCTGAAATAGTATTACATAATAATATGTAATATTTGAAACAACTTCCACCCTTTAAACATGAAGTATCGAAACTAATTTGAAAATACCAATTGAGCCGGTTTTCCATTTTTGAAAGTGATATAAGTCCATTTGTAGTTTTAAAAAACCTTGTTTTTCTTTAACAATATTAGTAATTATTATCGCATAATAAAATTTAACATGTTCACAATTTCAGAAATATTAGACGAAATTATTAACGTTTGCCAATATTTTTTAATTAATTTAAACGCAAACCCTTAAATATCTCAATATAAGAATAAATTGACTTCTACCACTTAGAAAAAAGGCTCAATTCTTCGTCTTTGGTTGCTTCATGAAACAGCAAATTTTCAGTGAAATCAGTGTCAAGTGTCTCTCAGGGCCACTTTATATGGCAGGGTTTCCTACAAAGAATCTTTTATTCTAGGTTTCCGTGTTATATTTCTGTTTTATTTCTAACTTCGAAATAGATTTATCGTTATTGTATCACATATTTACTATACAAGGTGGCCTATATAACTAAAAGTAGTTCAGTATCTCAAAAGGTACGATCGATTTTAATTTTGATGGTCACAATTGAGGAGCTTTCTGGAAGAGAGATCTATAGATCTGCGAGTCCTTTTTTGGTCAATCCTTGTTAATTAACCGCAATATGTTTAGAAATCTTCCCTCCAAATTTCGTTTCAATATTCCATCAGTAAAGGTCAGAGCAGCCCTTTTTGTTAAACCGTGTGCAGTTGGTCTGTAGGTTAACTAAAACTTTTTGGCAGTACAAGAAATGAAATAAAATAATAACGAAATTCGCAGAGTAATGAATTCTGTTTTCGACGGATATCAATCTTGTATTGCTAAAAACGGTGGATATTTTGAGATGAAGTATTAGTTGCTTCTTGCATAAACAGAGTAAACGTAAATATTCCAGATTCAGTTTTTCACGTAGAATCACCCCCTGCTCGCTTGTACCACCAGTTACGGGACACCCTGTATTTTGGAAAAAATGATAAACCGAGTAGTTTGCACGACGTAGATGGTTGGTAACTCAAAATTCCCATAAATCTGATTAAAGTAAAAACCAGCTGAAACAGTTAATAGCGTGCAGTAACTGAGTGGAATTGACGTAACCGGTACAAAAAGTATAACAGAATCGATCTGATAGTCGAAAAAGAACCATTGATCGTTGAGTACCTACATGAAAGCATTTTTCGTAAAAAAAATAAAATAAAGAAAATGTGAAATAAAAGGAAACACGAGTGAATAGCGTTAAAAATTTGCCCTCTCTACACTAAAAGTTTTTATCTGAAATTTTTGTAAAGGGCAGAACCGATGTTGAGGAGAAAGCGAAAAGAAGCTACTCGATGGAATTATTGTTCGGAAGTGATCATTTGATTGCATTTTTGGTGATTTATAAACCAACTATTTCGTATTTGTGAATCTCTCTATAAAACTTTATGGCATGTGTGGACTTTTCTGAAGCGATGTCATTGTATTAATAATTTTTAATACTTGACAATGGGAAAAATATCAAGCACACGATTGACAACTGCAATTTACCTTTATTTTCGTTAATTCATGTTGATATTTTGTAAGTAACCAACTTTGTATCCACTGAATTGTCAAATAAGAGGGTTCAGGAAGGAATTTGCTTGTTGAGGACTTGTACGACGTTGATTATCGTTTCACAATCTTTGGATATTGCCCACTAGTGCCGTCTACACTGTCGTTCATAAGTATTAGGATACCTATTATATTCGTAGAAAAAGTATTATACGATTTAAATCAAAATTAGTATTATACAGTCAGTAAAAATATAATGGGTGTTCACGTACTTTGTTTCCAACGCTTTCCTTGTAACTGATAGATTTGTGAGAAAAATAAAACAGGACAATGTTTAATTATTTTTTATACGCAATACGATGGTTTAAATAGTTTTTTTAATATTTGCAATGGTTCCCGCGTGATGACAATGCAACGAATATTTTTGAAATTAATAGCTGTAATACCTTTTATATTGTACCGAAAGCGATTGCCAAGACAAGTTGAGCGAAGTACAGTAAAACTCATTTTCAAACTGAATTTCGCGACAATGTTTGGTGTGGCATAATCAACGACACACTATTAGGATCTTATATGTTCTCATTGTAATACTAAATCCTAAACCAAATCATTTTTTTAGGATATTTATAATTTTATAATGACTGTTCAGGTTTGCTTCACATTCAACAAGTGTCCTAATACTTATGAACGGGAGTGTAAGTGATTCTTTGAGAAACTAATTTCTGAACGTAGTTTGTATTGAACTTAGTTTATTGACAAACTTAACTCTAAACTATCTAACTAGAAAAAACCTAAACGATTCTTATTGATCTGAATGCCAAGTTCATTAGCCTACTTGCTAGTGCGCTACGGTATGTTTTGAATGATTGAACTGCTGCTTTCAAACTATTTCTGCTGGTCGACACTAACAGCCGACTCGCTTCTCTATCTGTCGAATGCACGCTGATTGGTTATTCCTAAAAATGCATAATTGCCAATCAGCGTGCCTAAGTATCGTCGCAAGCACCCTTCTTTTGCTCAGTTAGCGCGCGTTACCATAGAGAGGGGGTGATGATATTTTAGCTGAAAATGGCGAATATTTAGCAATACCGCACAATTTTCTTCAAGTTTTGACCGCTTCGGTCTCTTGACCGCTATAATTGAACCCTGATTCACCCTTCGGAAGACCCACTTCTCCAGGCTGCTAAGGACGAGAGAAATGATCTTCTAAAAACTCTAAGTTACGAATGTAACTTTCTCTCGCCAAGACAAGTATTGTTGAGTGTCTATGTCCGATCTTTCGATCAACCACGCTATACCTCGAGCTTCTACTCTATATCTGTTAGGGGCTTGCGGTTGATCTTTCGATCGTTCAAGCTTTGCCGGTTTTTGCACGTGTGTGCCGACTAATGTTCTACGGCTTCGAAGGACCAGTTTCTTGATTGAAACACTAAGTTCTTATTTTGTGTTCTATTTTCTACAACTAATTCAAGATATAAATTCTATTGCGAAGTGAGAGATGTTTCACTTGCGAGTGGCCAAGTGTTTCTCCCGCGAGTTGCAAAGTGTTTCTCCCGCGAGTTGCTAAATGTTTCTGCCGGAGTCTCTGCGGTTTCCCTCGAAGAAGACTCCTATTTTCCTAAAAACACCCTGATTGGTGATTTTTCCTTTTCTAAATCTCCTTTCCTTTTCAACCTCCCTCCATTTCGCCCTTAGCGCGTTATCTTAGGGTGGAGTGAACGACGACCGGAGAGAGTGTTCGGTGGACGGATTCGTGGGAACACTTTTCTATTTTCCGTTCGGAGACTCCAGGATTTATGGCAGGCTCTGGTCCTAGGGACTAAGTGTCGCAGGCAACGCAATAAACACTTGTGGTATTTTGAGAAAGCGATATTTGCCTGCGATGACGACCACTTGACTCGCTGCCATAAATCCGGCCACAAGATACGCCTTAACAATATCGACTCCATGAAAAAGATGTTATTTCGCTACTTTCTAGCTTCCCCTACGAGGGGAACGTGTGCGTACGTGGTGTGTACGCGGCTGGGAAAAACCTTGCCCTCACCTTGCGAATCGCCGGATAAGTTGGACCTACCCTTTCGGGATACAGTTCACTTGGCCGACCCTCCAGGTTGCGTAGCAACAAAGAGTCTTGGTGTGTTACGAGAGTGCTCGTGAACGTCCAAAAAAACGAATTTTAACGCAACCTACATGGGCGGACTGATATTAAACTACATTCAAAAAATTAAGCCCTTGATATGTGCTCTTTCACCTCGATTCAGGAGATTCAGAGAAGACAGCGGAGTAGTATTTAAAAATGATCTGTATTTCTGGACTCGGCAGAGCCGTAAATTTACTGAAGTGACTAGGGACAATCTGCAGGCAAAGTTTCTGTGCTCTAGATTGACAAATGTTTCCGTCTGGAAAATTTTCTCTGCAGATGTACCTGTTTTGTGTCTCGCCTAGGGCACAACAGTCATACTAGAGGTTAAATGTATCGGCTGGTCAAATCTATTTTTTTAATCGTTTACAAATCCTACCAAACGAGGCTCGCATATGCAGAGGTTTGACAGACCGACGCAATAGGTTTATCTCAGGTGGGTACATCTATTACTATAACGTGATCTTTATCTTTTTCCTGATGACAATACGCTTTCCTTGTCTTTTCTATTACGATAGCATAGATATTTGAAGATATCTTTTTATGTCACTGTAGTCGTAGTACAGTTTGACTGTCCAGTACATTTGACCTTTAATCTAGAGTAGTGTTTGAGGGAAAACTTAATATTTTTAGGTATCATCAACATAATAGTTGTACGTTCGTCTGAAGCTTGTAGCGCAGAGAATATAGAACGATTTACACTATTGTTAGGTTTTCTATAGAAGCGGTTTATGGCACGATCGAACAGAAGCGGTTATTTTTGAGTTGAGGATTTTCGTTTATTGCTTGCACGGGTCTAATTACATCCTGGCGAGGGTCACTAGAATCACTTTGTTAGATTTTTAGTAATTTCTGTCCCTCGCGCTCAATAGCCTAAGAACATGCCATAAACCACGAATTTCCGAACGGCAGATCTGTATGTAACGGTCCGCTTGCCGATTAGTCACCCGGAGGAAATTCCAGACTTTTTGGGACTTTCCGCCCACCCCACGCGACTGTCTCTCACCCTTCCAAGGTAACCGCGCGCTAAGGGCGCACTGGAAGGGCGTAGGCAACACGGCTATATGCACTGATTGGTAAGTGAATTTCCAAAATTCTCTGCCAATCAGCGTGTTCTTCGTCGGAAGCGTCTCGGGGACGTTCGAGACGCCGAAGTGCGAAGTCAGTTCACTTAATAGCATTGAACAGTTCACTGAGTCGTCTTGAACGGTCCACATAGAAACTCCACTTAGAAGCATCGAAAAGAATAGTTAGTATTTTGTTCCCTGATACATCAGGGTGGTCCTTCGAGTATTAGTAAATAAAGTCGGCACACCACGTGCAAAAACATAGCTCGAAAGTTCATTTGCAACACCCACGGGCATTAACAACTATTTCTGCTACAAATTAATATAATGAAACTGAATTGAGAAATATTGGTGATTGGACTAAGAATGATTTTTCTGAAGACTTCCAAATTCATTGTTTATTTATTATTTATAAAATACTTTCTGAGCCTCTGCATCTGGCTTAAAATATATAAACAAGAGATCGTATAAACAAGAGATTGTATAAACAAGAGATTGTATAAACAAAGAGATTGTGAACAATAGTCACTCAAAAATAACGTAGCTAGACGTCCGTGTCGTAAACCCAAAGCTTTAACTGGTCTGTATTGGGTTGCAACAAAGGGGAATGGTTTTCCCTTTTAATCGCATTCCACCTAGACGATGTGATGGTTTGATAACATAGCAACATTGTTCTATTGCATGCTATTCCATGGTGGGGCAATACTGTAAACCGAAATCAGACGTTCCATAGAAATAACAGAACCAGCCAGAAATAGTCTTTTCTCCTTTTACTTTTATTGTACAAGCATTATACTGTAGAATCCGACAAAACACGTAACAAATTTTTCATTGATTTTTTTGCCAAATATTTTATGATCTATCAGAAGTTGCTTGTAATAAAAACCAAAAAACATAAAATAACAATATAATCTCACAACTTATGATTACCAAAATTTGGATGAATATTTAAAAAGGTAAACATTAACTACATTACTATTACACAAAGAATGGATAAAAATTTCTAAAAATTGTAAAAGAAAATATGTTAAAAAGATATTATATTTTATTTAACACTTTGTTTACTAAAAAACATTCATGTACATAACAAAATACTTAACACTTGCGCCAACTAAAACCGTAAATTAGTCAGGTGTAGAAACAGACCTGTAATACACTGGTAATTTCGGTAGAAACTGAGTCTACATTGGCATGAAATGTCTGACTAGAAATGCGAACAAGACTGCCTTAACACTGTTTAAATCCACTGGGAACATGTTTCACCTTAATGTTGACCTATTTTACGGTTACTAGTATATGGAAATTTTTAACTCGATTTTTCAAATGCATATTAGCATTTATAATTTTTATCGAATGAAAATAATAGCATATAGTATACATGCACTACCGGCCGAAAGTTTGGAATCACCTCCCACTTTTCATCAATATTAAATCTGCTGCTAATTTTTTATAGATTTGAAATTTATCTCAATTCTACTTTTATCAATTTATCTCATATCAATTGATTCGAATGATAAAAAATTCTCAAAGTCGCTGACTTTTTGCTGGAAACTTTTGTGTAAATTGCAATGCTCCGTGATTCCGAATTTTTGACCGGTAGTGCATATGAAAGTAGAAGGAATTAAGGAGGTGGCAATGGCCAAAATGGTAAAGCGGCTGGCCAGTGCACTGCATTGCCGTGACGAACTTGAATATCTTGGGTTCAAATCCAGTGTTGAGATCTGTTTTTTCGTAGATTTCTTATTAACTAAATTAACAATAAGACTTGTTTTTATCCTTAATTTTTATTTTACTTTTCGCACACAAAACTAATAAAATGTCGATCTCGAAAAAATACTTTGATATGTCTTTAAATAAAAGTAAAGCATATTTTATATTTTTGGACATCAACTGTTTTGTTTTTGAGAACTATTCAATACGCTGAAGCAGATAATCACATTGACAATATTATTATGTCGGTTTTGATCAAAACGATTAAACAAGTAAGGAACATTTCATATTTACCCACAATTTCAACTAAAATTCGCAACGTTGTCTCAACATCGTCGTCAGATTTACAAAAGCCACAGATTTCTTTGCAGGAAAACGGTTTTATTTAGGAGACATGTTAAGTGTCGTGACAGAAATCTTGCAATTCCAGTCTCTGAAATATCAAAAGACACGCGGTCGCTGCTTTTGTAATTTTTAATTACAAACCATGTGTTTGAAGTAAAGTGTACCGTTTAAAGTAGTAATTTCGTTCATTTTTTGGATATTGCCTTTAAATTTTCAGGATATATTCTCAAAACTTCATATTTTTCGAATACGTAAATGTCATGAAATTAATTCTCTTTTATTTATTTAAATAAATGTACCCAAACTTAAATCGTACGCGTTGGTTCTTTCATCAATTTGTTGCTGTATAATTGCTTTATATTAGTTACTCAAATTTTAATAAAATATTCATATGATATAAAAAAAAATGCTACTGCACGTTATAACAACTTAATTAATTCGGTACATTTCAGGACGTGTATAAAAAAAATAAATTTTGAGAAAGGAGTTGAAAAAATGTATGAACATGTTTATGAATTTGCCTTAAATAAATTTTATTTAATTTTGTTAGATTTAGTGCAGGTATAGGAAACACTGCCACAACTTTCATTACTAATACACGTATTTATTACAAACCTAACTTCTTAATATCTGTATGCGGCTTGCGTTCGTACTTGCACTGCATACATAAAATAAAAGAACTATAAAGATCACTCAGTGCTTCATAACGAAACAGTGCATGTATCGATAATAAGTAACTCAATAAACTTGTATATTGCACCTCTAAACTCCCTTTATTAACACATTGGCGACGGGGCTCTTAGAGCAGCGCCTAACATGTGCACGGGGTGATTTCGCGTCTTTTCTTTCAATCGTCACTTTTCAACTAATTATTATTTTTCAAAGAAATTTTCAAGAATGTGATAAATTACTTTTTCGTAAAACGTATACAATTATTAGAATTCGTGAAACATCTGTCACGGCATTTCTGAAAAGAAATTCAATCATTTACAGCGTTTTATAAATTTACTTTCAGACAGATATGTGAAAGTCTCAATGACGTATTTCGCGTCATTCGGAATCCAAGTGAATACCTGAATGACGCATATGTGTGTCATCCGACGCGAATGTGTTAACGTAAGTATATAGGTATGCAAACCAAAGATGAGGCTTCAGGCAGACCTTAGGGTCTAGAAGTGGGCAGATACGTTTGAACAATATACGTGATGATACGTGAATTAAATTAAAATTCAGGTAAATTAAAGCATTAAGTAGCGACACCGATTGATGTAACCGCGCCCAGGATCATCCGTCATTTGTGAATTGATACCTAAAATGCCTGCTCGCAATCCTTCACTTAAGATATACGATGTTAAGCCTTCGTCACTTTCTGCCCAACAGTAATTCCCGTATTGGTAGAAATTAATTCACGGCTTTTAACGATTGAGGCGCAGACAAATTTTTTAAATATACTGCAATGGAGGAACCAATTGCGCGTTAACGTTGAACGGCCCTGAGCGAGGCTCGAGCTCCTGATCTCCCTTGAATTGCTGTTTTGCCGCTTGGATTACGTGTACTTTGACGCCCGACTGATTTTACGACCTCACTATATCGATTCCACCAACTTAGAGATACCATTCGTACTTTGTCCACTTTAGTTCAACTTTGCATTTAGAAAAGAGACTCACTTTGTACTTCGATCTTTGACCAGAGTCTCATATTGTTATCCACATTTGTGAGAGTGTGCGTGAATAAACGTTGAGACTGGTGCTGGTTTATGTCTACGCCGAGGTCCGGTCCCAACGACTTGGCACCCCTACCACGCGACAAGGGCTGAGGTCAGTTAACACGTTCCGTGCCGCGTGGGTCGCATACGCCCCACTCTGGTCTTTCCGTTCAGGCCATCTGATATTTCGGCCTTTTCCTTCCGCTAACTTAAACTATGCAACTACGGCGATAATTTGTTGAAACAAAAATTTTTCCTCTGCTCTGTAGCATATCTTAAACGTTACCTTTTTCTCGATAACAATGATTTTTGGAATCTTATAAATATTGGAAGACATATAGGGCGAAAAGCAAAACTGTTAGTCTCGACAATGTGGGACGCATACGACCCACGCGGCGTGAACGGAAAGTCACCGAAAATCGGTCCGACACGGAACGTGTTAAAGACCCGGCCATATACTCGCGTGACGCGAACCAGGCCCCGTGGAAACCGCCGACGCTTTGTGATGGTTTCCCAGAGGAAAGAGAGGGGCGGCGATGAATATAAGGATGTTGGATTATTTCTAACAACCCGGCCATATACTCGCGTGACGCGAACCAGGCCCCATGGAAACCGCCGACGCTTTGCGATGGTTTCCCAGAGGAAAGAGAGGGGCGGCGATGAATATAAGGATGTTGGATTATTTCTAACAACACCCTGTAGAAATAATCAAGTGAGGACAAAAATGTCTCCGCGTTCTTTTAGACAAAGACACCAAGACTTCCATTAGATGTGTCTGGTCTTCGTCTTCGAGTCAAGCACTGCACACTGCAATACAATAGAGTAAACCCCTTTTGGAACCCCGTTTCCTTTTTGGATGTCCAGAGACAGTTCCATAGAGCATTTCAAACAGTAAAGACGTTTCTTCAGAGTCGTAGAATAAATTGAATATTAGCAGTTATACAAAGACAATTTTATTTCAATTACGCATTTCCAATAAAAGACGCTCGAGGAATGTAGGAGAGCTTTTCGTAATAGATACACGAGAGAAAAAGAACAGAGAGTGTAACGGACGGACAGGCATACGGCCAGAATAAATATAGTTCTTTTTTCTTTTATTTTTAATCTTGACAATGTTCTTTATCCGCTTGGCCAAACCCTTACGCATTGTAAACAAAACGTTAATAGTGCTTCGTGTTTCTCACTGAAATTGGTCCTTCGAGTAGCATCTAGTTAGCACACCGCGTGCAAAGTTTTACAAAGCCTGAAGGACCAACCATGACTAGTAGTTAACCACGGGCAATTAGGAATTGTATCTCTGGTGGTTGGACTGTGATTCTCTGTAATGTGGATGAAATCTCCTTTTCATATTACTCCTACTCGTATCACACATGACTGAAAAGTAAGAAAGAAGTAAAATGTGAATCCAGATTTAGAAGTCCGGTTATTAAATTCTGTTAGTAACAAATTACTTAGCTAAGAAATATCTAGACTGTGCTTCAGCTTAACAAGTTCTTTTTTGTAAGGATGTCATAAAACCATTTTTTACTACTACAAACAAATATAAATTTAATTGTATCTTTAACGGTCGATTTGTTTCCTTATAGTCGAATTGTCCCTAAAACAGGCACTTTACACTCGTGTACAGGTATAATTAATTGCGTTGCAAATAAGTTTCAAAGGTTTTAAAGTCGTTTTATTTATAATACATATGTCCATAGCTTATAAAAAGTTTGACTTTAAGGACCTACCTCAAGGTCATTTGGTATAATAGATTCCAAGCATTGTAAAATTATTAAAAGGCATCCACGATAGGACTAAGCAATATAATAATCTCGAAGGACGTGCTTTAACTTTGCTGGAGAAATTGTTCATTTAAATCAGACATAACGTAGATTAGAAGACGTCTAGAAAACCATGCATATTGCTTCTATAAATTTGTCTCATTTTTATGTACTCCTTAAAAAGTTTCTTAAATACCTTTTCTAAGTCGTACGTAACAGATAATTTTTAAATATTGTCGGAAAGACCCCGAGTCGAAAATAGGGTGGGCCCAAAATTACTCGAACGCTTCTAGGTTCTCGCAAATGTACTTACGCGTATGTATTTTCTACCAGGCTGTAGTCGCGTGGTCTAAGCGTCGTTCAGCAAGCTATACGTCCGGTGGTCTTGTAAAGATTGAGGACGCGTCGTCCTGCCCGACAGACCTGGGAGAAACCTCAGGGGCGTGTTACCCCCACGCGCAAGTGCTGGGTCTGGTCTTAAGTAGTTTCCTTCGCAGGCTCCAGAACGGATTTTCTTATAACATACATCGTAATAAGAGAACTAAATTAGTGTTAGGATTCTATTCTTCGTCGCTCCATAATGCAGTACTCTTCTATCTCGCGATTAGTTTTCACGCGTTTCCCACACGCCAAATTAACATTGCGTTGTGTGTGTTAATGATCGCCGCGCAGTGACATGGTTGGCGAATCGTTGAGCTTTTCCGCCCATCTTAAAGACTGGCAAGGTGGTGGTTGAATCTAACGCGATTGGCAGTCATTAGGTACCGAAAACTGACTAAGGTGACGCCCCAAAGTCAACGGTCACTCTCAAGTGCCCGTGCACCCTTGAGTGACGCCTGTCTCGAACAATGGGCGCAGCAGGTAACAAATCTGAATAGCGTTTCGACGCTAATGAAGCATGGTCAAATACAAATCAAAGGACTAGAAAACTAAAGTATGACATGCAGATGTGCACAATAGCCATAGAAAAAACATCGAAATTCAAAGTGAAAGCAAAATGCTCGATGGCCTCCCAAGTTTATGACCGCTGCGAAAGAAGGAGGAATTTCCAGACCCAGGTCTGGAAACGTACTAATCCTAATGACTTAACACTTAACACTTTTTAAAATGCTCGATGGCCTCCCAAGTTTATGACTGCTGCGAAAGGACGAGGAATTTCCAGACCCAGGTCTGGAAACGTACTAATCCTAATGACTTAACACTTAACACTTTTGACTTTATCGCTGTTGAGTCAAAATGATCCTGCATTCACCGTACAAGGGTCAAAGGTAGATGCTATATAAAGGTAGATGGAAATCACGTGCTATCATGTGACATTCGAAAAGTGTAAGCCGACATATTTTCATTGTTTTAATTTTGTTGGAAACAAATTATAATCACGTCACGCTGTCTACGGCACTTCACGACCGCTTTGAGTTTTAACGTGATACCACGTGCTTTCGCGTGACGTGATAGTAATGTGTTTCTACCTTAAGAGCCGTACGCGCTGTCGACCAGTCGTCGGTAACCAATAGGTTTAAGAGAATATATGAGCTCGTACGCACTTGGTCGCGGCGACCATGAAAACCCAAGTGACGCACGGACAACTCGCTGGTACGCGGCGATAAATGAAGTGCATTGAATCAAATGCACGCGTTCACACGACAGGCAACGTAATGATAAGCTGCAATACAGAAAAATTTATACAACGACACTGACAACTTTCGAGTTACTGTGTTTGATCGTCGAGTTTAGTTGCCTGATTTGTGGTCTTCCGTTGAGCAAGTCGCCGGCGACTGGTCGACAGTGCGTAACGGCTCTAAGTAGTACGTGTCCGAAGCCCGAATTAATAGAACATAATGCAACTTCGATAGCCGCCATTAACACGTAGAGGAACTCGTATCGAATTCTATCGATCGATCCCTCAGAATTAAAACAAATAAGAGGACTTAATACTTTGCGAGAAGTGTGGCTTAAATTGGAACAAATACGTATGTACATGCACAGGATGTCCGAAAAATAACGGAGCTTTTTAAATTTAAAGAAATCTGCTAACGCCATCTATTGAAATATATATAATCTGAAAGCTGTTTATCTCCTCTACAAAACGAGACCACCATCACTGGAATCGATCAACGGATTGTCAAGTTATAGCGCTTGAAGTGACAGTACCTTTTGTCACCTCGTCACAAAAACACGATGGAACAAAGAGCAAATATTAAATTTTGTTTCAAGCTCGGTAAAACTTTTACAGAAACATTTGAATTGATGAAAAAAGTTTATGGTGATGATTGCTTATCCCGTAGACGTGTGTTCGAGTGATATACGCGATTCCAGGACGGTCGTGATGCTTTGGAAGACGACCCAAAGCCAGGCCGGCCAAAAAAGAAAAATCGCGATGAGTTGGTGGACCGTCACAGAACCATCGCTGTTCGTGAATTTTTGGCGAAAAAACAAACGCCTGATTTATTTCCGTGTGACTATTTCCTGTTCCCAAAACTCAAACTGGCCACGAAAGGAACATTTTATGACAGTGTTACACAAGTCCAAGAAGCCGTGACGAGGCAATTGACGAGGTCATTGAGGCGATTCCGCAAAACGACATAAAAATATCTATGCTAGCATTGATTGAACGTTCCCAGCGGTGTATTGATGCGGAAGGGATGTATTTTGAATAAAAAGGAATAATTTTGGCAAAATAACTAATCGTTTTTTTTTTTTAATTTAAAAAGTTCCGTTATTTTTCCGACATACTGTGTATGTCAGTCAAAACAAGGTCTAGCGAGCAAAGCGATGCTATTAAAACAATTGATGCAACATCATATTGCAAGATGGCGAAGATATGTGCGAACACATTCGTGAATTTTTCGCCACCGTAGGCAAGCTAGAAGAAATGGAAGTCAAGATCGATTCGGATCTGTTAGCAATCATGTTACTGTACAGTTTGCCGGCAAACGAACCGTTCAGGTGTGCCATAGAATCACGCGTCGAACTACCGACGCGACACCAGAAACTCTCCGCATCAAGATCGTTGAAGAATATGACTCTCGAAACAATGAAATGCGTCACGCGATACCGAACGCCATGGCGGTGGAAAAATCTCGTATGAAACGCTGGGACACGAAGAAGGATAAATTCCAGAGAACGGGTAGAACCGACACGGAAGAATTTAAATTCGATGTTATAAGAACCACTTGGAATGGCCGACGCAAAGCCAGGCACTGCTGCAATCGACACGAATGTTAAGCTGAAAAAACCCCAGCGAACGAAGAAGAAAAGAGACTTCCATATCGTGAATTGGTGGGATCCTCTTATGTATCTGGCGGTTGTTACAAAATCAGATATTGCCAGAATAATTGTAACACGCATTATAGTTGAAGTCACTTTTCAACATACACGCAAATAATACAGGCTGTTTTTTGTATTTTTACACTTTTTGTAACTTGGACAATATGTCTGTCGATCGATTTTTCGAAATTGGATAAATTGTAAGAGCTATGAGAGTTTAAATAACTCAAGACCATCCCTGATGCAGATTTTTGAAAATCTTCAAACGCGCTTCTCTCGAAATCAAGTTTTCAAACACTGTCCCAAGATTTTCTTGCTTTCCTCTTTATACTGAATACTCAGAACATCTATTGCTATCGTCCTAACCGAAACCAGGCTAATATTTTCAAAACTGCTTTTTTGCCATCTGAAACTTACAGAAATTACAGGAAAAAATATATTTTTGACTACCCCATTGCCATTTTGTAGATTTTTTTAAATTTATGACCGTAATTAGGGCGATAGAGACACTCTTGAGAATTAAGAAATTGCTCGATTCAATTTTTTCTGGCCAATAGAAAATATTAGACCAGTACGCCAATCTTAGGACAAGTCACGCCACATAACTCTGAATGTTTTAAACATTTCAAGCCTTAACCATTATTACTAATTTATACAGCCAACAGATGAATAAAGGTATATACAAAGCACCAATATTGTAACCTTTCTTGTTGCCTAGAAAAGAAACCATGAAATCGGCTGAAAAATCAGCCGTCTAAACCCGAATACCCCCTGTTAA
>NW_017100887.1:143679-171261 GCF_001263275.1 Habropoda laboriosa
CCCCCTGTTAAAAGAAAAAGTTGTAGATAAAATATAAAATACTGCTCTTTCTGCCAAGATTTTGATAAGAGAATATTTTCTATGGAAGCATCGAATGTAATTGTAATTAATAACATGCGACTCTTGCTGTTTCTTGTTTATTTAAAATAAATTAAACAATCCTTATTTAAGAAAAAATAAAATGATAATGAATGCAAAAGAAATGTTATTAGATGAACTTTAAATAATTTTATACTCTTCTGTTTGTTAATAACAGGTGGATACACCAGACAGTGTGCTACAGAGTGGATTGGGTTTGGGACCAGATATGGGACATACAATTCTACGTTCTATGGTGGATCCAAGAGATTACGATCGATTAAGATATCTACAAATGAACGGTGGTCAGCCAAACAGCTTTGAAGAGACCATACATAGGGTATGATTTTCATGACTCAATAAATATTAAAAGATAATATAACTATGAAGACAGGAACATAAATAAGGGAAAAACATACGAAATGTTAGAGCATTTTTAGTAAATATTATTATTAATTTAACTTACATACATATTATTAATCTTGCATTACATTGGTCCAGTTTTGAGCCATACTAGCTTTTTCACTATGTTTTTAGACTTCTTCACTCTTTAGCTTCTTAATTTTTGCTACTTAAGTTTTGTATACGTAATATACTTTAATTTTAATTAAGTTCACTATGTCTTCGTTATTTATTTCATCTGGCAGTTTCTTTCTTGTGCTAATACTGATAGCAAATATAAAAGAAAGACATTAATTCAACTAGTACACAAGAAGATATAAATAAGAAATATAAAAAGCATTCGGAAACCCCAAAAGAATTCTTTCGCTTGCGGTCCTCTACCGTTTAAAATTTGTTGTCATAGATGGTTTAAAGGACCTTATCAAGGTGATGGATTTAGATTTTTTCTGTGCTTTTTTTCTTAGGTAAGTTTTCAAGCTCACCTTCAACTTTTTTATATATAACCCTATAGATTGGTTTGCATATCAGCTAGCAGGCATTAAGACGAACAATGAACGAATTTAATAAAATATATATCTTTTTTTATATAAATTATATTGGGCAGCGTAAGCCGAAATACATGGCTCTAATATGTTAGATCCACTTAACCCCTTAACGCTCACGCCCGTATCTTCCACGTGTGGAACTAATCGTCCAACAAATGCAATCTTTTTAAATTATTTTCTTTCATGGGGAAAACATAAATTACATTATAAATCGTCTATTGTAAATACATAGTCTTGTTCACTTTCTCGTTTTCTGCATTTTACCAGTATTAAGATTTTGACTTTAGGACCCGAACGCCCATCCAGGCTATTTTTGAGTGCCTCTTTTTTCTAAGGACCCTCATTCACTTACATCTTCGTTCATATACCCAAAAGTTGAAACCCAGAAAGTGTTTCACGGACGCAGAAGTTCTGCGCCTCTGCATGCCACATGCGTTTTTCTGGTGTCCATGCGGAAACACTCAATGGCGACTGACGTGTCGTGAAGTCACTACGCCACATAGCACTTGAGTCCCGTTGAGACCGATCTCTCGATCTCTCCTTGGGTCCGACTCCCCCACTACGACGTCATACCACCACCTTGCCAACTGGGAAACTCCAGGATGGGCGGTATGCTTG
The DNA here is from genome assembly GCF_001263275.1 of Habropoda laboriosa. NCBI lineage: Eukaryota > Metazoa > Arthropoda > Insecta > Hymenoptera > Apidae > Habropoda > Habropoda laboriosa. Next base: position 145,323 of record NW_017100887.1, read on the forward strand.
TGGCACATGGAGGACTGCCCAAGTAATAAAACACCTTTGGATTTGTCCACTTGGCTACCATCCATAATTTACAATTCCATACAGAATAAGAAATAGTTCAAACGCAACGGGCTGCAGTCAGGCTGCAACGCATAAAACATTTACAACCATATCTGAATCGTCTGCAACATCTAACGCATCTAGTACATTTACAATAAAAACGTATGTATTCGTGGTTCGCGACCAGTCGTCAACATAATACTACCATTCGTCCGCATCAAAATCTCTCTATCGAATAAGCGAGAGATAAAAGGTGCCAAGACGGTTGAGCATAATATTTGTTCAAACTTCACGACGCAACAGCTAGAAATTACCTATTATATGGTGGCGGTACTTCCTATGCTCCACCACCAGTGGGACGGAACATTGACCTTTCTCACTAGTCCTCTCCAAGGCTCCTGCTTGTATACAGAGTGTCCCACACAACTGGGCCAAGCCGTAGCGTTAAAACGGTAGAAGATGGAAAACAATTTCGTTAGCAAAAATTCACGTGGTGCATGTATCTTCTCCGAAGGTGGAGGCGTTTCAAAGATTTCAAGGTCGCCCGTTTTCTTAAATGGAACTATATATTCTTTTATACACCATTCGATGTATTTTTTAATTCTCTACAAAAAAGTGTTGGTATACTTGGCTCGCAAAATGATTAGTTCAAAAGATATTTTAACTTGAGTTTCTCGACATTGTATCATATTTTGACCTAAATACGCAAGCAAAGACGCAGAGAAGAAACGTTCAAGCCTAGGTCCAAATATGATACCGAATCTCAGTATAATCAGCATTGCAATTTTAATACCTGAAGTTGAAAAACATTTTATTTCATGGGATGTTGCAAATCGTAAGTGTAAAAATAAGCATGAGTATGTGTAAGTATGACTGTCCTTCATCAGTTCGAAGTTGACTGTAAAGCATGTAAAGTACACCCTGTAATAGTGTACCTTGCGTACCTAATATTTCCTTGCAAATTTTTCCTTTTTGCATTCTCAATGCAGTATCTCTAAGCAAAAATTGTAACTTTTATATTATCCTACCGTTTATTCATGTGAGAAACTTTTCTCACTCAGTCTTGGACGATAAAAGTAACGCTCGTATGACTGCAGCCACAACATTTATCGCAACGACCGTTGCTTAAACGCTCAAGGCAACCGCGGTTTCTGAAAATTTAACTTTTCATTTAATACTGATACATTATCGATGCGCCGGAAACAATAAACGACAATAGACAAACACAAAAGTTGAAATCAAAGAGAGTTCACCTAAAATATGATTACTCAAAAATTGAAGCTGTCAGCGTAACTACTAAGCGAGTGTATTTACATTTTTTGGTTCCATTATATTATGTCAGTTTGTATTATACCAAGAGTATTCGAATGCATTAATTTCGTCGTTGTCTACACAAATGCTGGAATTTTGAATATATATATGCATATTCTGAATTTGAGTAGGTTCGAAGCTTAAGATTAGATACATGGCATATTCAGCTCCGAAAGGATCACTTTTCACTATTTTTTTCACCGTATCATTCCATTAGGCAAAAAGAAAATATTTTTATTAAGCTCGTTGAATTTTTCCCAATATGTATTTGCTAGCTGTTAGGCAATGTAAACTGCAGGAGTATACATGAAAAATTAAGAGTAACTTTGAATACTTATTAAAAAAAAAAAAAACAGAAAAATCTAATGCTGTCACCTTGGTCCTTCAAAACTGCATCACCTATAGAAACAATAATTTTGATCAGTCCACTTGCAACGAAGATAATGAAGACTGTGATGTTATGCGGTTCACTCTGTACGTGTACAGACAATTCGCAGTCGTATTACTTACAGCCACTAAATGCGTAGAGTATAGATATTTATTGTATTCGATCGTCTTGAAATTTCTACGAATTTTATTCAATTTTTAATTATTATTTGCTACGTATATTTTTTCTTTGTTTAATTTAATTCTTTAAAATAACTGTGCTAAAATTTTATCATTCTTTAAGATTAAGATAAATTAAGAAGTTTTGTTAATTCTATTCGATATATTTTCGTTAATGTGATTTATGAGAATTCATTTTATGTGCACTCAAACAAACAATTCCATCAATGTTTAAAAACATTCATCTCATAAGGCATTACCGAGTTTTGTTATAGATTTTTATTACAGTATAAAAACAATTACCAATGTTTTCCGTAACCATAGCTTGGCATTTGAACACATTTTTGTTATTTTCTTTTCTTTATCTTGCTCTTTCTATTATGAACTGTAATTTTATTTACTGAAAGGAATAAATCATTTTAAAGCATAAGGATCTTTTATTTTCCTTGAAATTCATTTTTTTTTCAACTTTTAACACATCCTTTGATATCAACATTCAGATTATTGTTCAATACAATATATACACGTACCTTTATTGCTTTGTATTTTTAGTTGAAAGTTCAAGAGGCACTAAGGAAGAAGGAGCGCTTTCATAAAGAACACGAAGAGGTGAGTGCAATTCAAATTAAAATTCACTGTTTCCCTTTTTTTAATTTCCTAATGAAGTTATGTATACGACTGTCAAAGAAAAAATTTATAAATGGATACATTCATAAAGGTATTTAGTGAATAAAGATAATAAGCACGGCCAACTTAGTGGTCCATTGTGCTGCAACCTTTATTGTCATTTTTATCCAAAATAAAAAAAAAAACTTTCATGAAACCTTCTAGAGAACTTTCATAAAAAGTAATATTGTAGTAGGATATACGGAATGGTAGGATATTCTTTGGTATCTGGGAAAAACACACAAAAGTTTATTTATCTTTCGTCGATACATGTTAAATGTCTGGTACAAAATAATTTCGAACAAATCAATGCAGTGTTCGAGCTGTTGCTTTTGCTTTCGGGCGTCCGGCTTTAAGCAGCCGTACTCTCCCGTTACAATATTAACGAAACGGATAAAACGATTTATAACAATTACTGTGGGAAGGCGTCCGGTGAGCCTCCTGTACTCTACTCTCTGGAAGGCGTCCGGCGGATAGTCCAGCCGTTCTTATTTCGGCTTTAAAAATATTCCCTATGTAGTAGGATTTATGGATTGATAGCATATTCTTTGGTATCTGGGAAAAATACACAAATGTTTATTTACTTTTCGTCGGTACATGTTAAATATTTGATACAGAATAATTTTGAACAAGTCAATGTAGAGTTCGAGCTGTTGCTTTCGCTTTCGGGCGTCCGGCTTTAAACAGCCGTACTCTCCCGTTACAATATGAACGAAACGGATAAAACGATTCATAACAATTATTGTGGGAAGTCGTCCGATGAGCCTCCTGTACTCTACTCTCTGGAGGTGTGCGGCGGAACGTCCTGCCGTTCTTTCCATTCCAGGAGCGACACAGGTATAGCTCTCGTACCCTCCAATCACAATATTATGTAATACGCGTGAAGTGAATTATAACAATTATTGTGGGAAGGCGTCCGATGAACCTCCTGTACTCTACTCTTTGGAAGGCGACCGGCGGATAGTCCAGACGTTCTCTCCATTCCAGGAGCGACCCAGGTATAGCTCTCGTGCTCTCCTATCACAATATTATGTAATACGCGTGAAGTGAATTATAACAATTATTGCGGGAAGGCGTCCGATGAGCCTCCTGTACTCTACTCTTTGGAAGGCGACCGGCGGATATTCCAGCCGTTCTCTCCATACCAACAGAAGTACTAAGTAATCCTCTCCGAGCTTCCTCAGGCGTCCGGGTGACCTCCCTGTACTCTCCTCTCTCAGAGGCGACCGGCGGATAGTCCAGCCGTTCTCTCCTCCAGAGAGTGACCCAGGTGTCAGTCCCCGTACTCTCCTGTGCTGTAAAGGCGTCCGAAAGCTAGGCTTCGTACTCTCCTACTCTGAAGGGCGACCGATGGTAATACCTCGCGAAACCGCGAATCTCCCGCGTAAAACCGCGACTCTACCGCGGATCGCAAGCTAGTTTCTTGTAGAAGCTTCTATCGTTTCGCGATTATTCTATTGACGACGAGGATAGAGAGTCGTCCCTCTCACTTCCTTTCGCGGAATGGAAATTTTTCCGCCGTCTTCGTTGCTGGTTGTTACAATATCTTGTATAATGGAAAAGTTTCCAGAGAAAAGTTACTCGTTTTAAGTTCGTTATTGTGAAGTTCTCATTTATATACCACACAATACTTGAGATACCTTGAACAATGTGCCCATAAATGATGAAGAAGAATTTACTGCATCATAGGTAATTACAAATGAAAGACACGCGTTCCATGATTCTTGTATTTGATAACGCTCATCATATTTGTAATATTATAATTAAATAAATATAGCGTGAAAATTATAAGTATTACTTAATTTTTAAGAAAAATAATTGCAATGATCAAAAAACTATAGAACCGGTTTGTAATAATAGAATATTTACCAATTAACAAATACGTTTACTAATTTCCAAGCAAAAAGACTCAAAAGTCAGTGCTATTTCAAAATCATATTAATCACATAGCTGCTACTATTAAAACACAAATAATAAGCAAATGACGTTTTACGTGACGATTTTGTGACGCTTTACATTAAATCATCTGTTCAAGAATTCTTCTTTCTGCAATAATATCAACTTTCAATCGTTAAACTAGTGATTGATGAATTTTCTAATATATGCGGAGCACGTTATGTAATAGAATGATGTGAATTTATTCTAAATATCTTCCAAGTCTTGATACAAAAGCCGAGAGATACAATTGGAACGAAATTAGTAAATGAAATACGTATGTTGAACTGAAATTTTTAAAATAACATATTCATAACAATAGACAGATCTCAAGCTTATATAGGTAAGTAAAATTAATAGAAAATAACCAGACGACAGGTCACAAAATGATTAACTATTTCATCTATCTTTTTCGATTGCTTTTTCAAAGTTGTAATAATTTTGAAAGTCCGAATTTTCTTCTTGTTTTAATTCAAATGTAATTGGTTGTTCTCTGAAGATAAAAATGATATTTTTTCCTAGTCATTTTCTTGTTGAGAAAGGAAATTCTTCTATAATGATCCAGGTCGAAAATTAATTTAAAAGATATGGTCGAATGTAGCAGCGTACGATCACATTATTTCTCGAATTAATGGTAGCTAACGATACATGTGCCAAAAATATGATGAAACGTATATGCTCCAAATCTTGCAGCAAAAACTACATACATTCAGTAGAATGTATTGCTATGTATCGTTGTGTGTACACACATATGATCCACTCGAAAACCGAAGTGACTAACTCCATAAAATCAAATTTATTAAATTTGTTGTATTTATGAAAAAATTAAGCACCAAGCATGTGCTTTGATACTAAAATTGGAGGAATATCAAAAAGTGGAGGTAATCATTCTGGCTTCTGAGTGGCTCATATATATGTATAACCACGATTCAACCGAACGAATTATTCCTTCTTGAAATTGTAAGGCGCAAGTGACTATGTATAGCAATAAGACTACATAGCTTTATCACAACTGTTGCCCGCCAAATTAATATTGGACAATGGTTTGGTAGAATAATCAAATAGGTTGGTTCCATATCAAAATGTACCAATTGATGAACAGTTAACTTCGTTCTGTTACACCCTCAAATATTTTCATTCTTAGTCCTTAGTTTTATCTGTATTCACAACTAGTCACCCACTTTCACCATTACTCATACTGGACTCTTCACCTTCCAACTCTCCTGCATAGTCACAACCCAAAGTTCATCTTCCCGGAACCCTTAAATAGCCTTATTTTCTCCATTTCCGCATTCATTCTCCACTCTACCACGCGCACGTCACGTAACGTCAAAATCTCTGTTAAATAAAGTTCTGTTTCTACGCAACGACGATCCTGAAGTGTTTTAATTTAGTGATACCCCAATATCTGCTCCTAGTTCCGAGGAATTGGAGCAAACCGGGCATCACAGTTCGATCCCTTCTTTGGAGTCCGAATGTAACTCGTTTATTTCGAAAACTATGTTTGACTCCTTTCAAACCTTTTCCTTCTTGTCGAGCAGAGTGCGTTGATGTAAAAAGAATTTAACTGTGATTTTCAGTGTTATAAATAATTTTGTGCCAAGTGTTAATGCTCGTGGTTGTGGCGATGAACTTTCGAGCTTTGTAGATGTTTGCACGATGTTGTGCCGTCTAGATACTGGTTCGAAGGACCCCACCCAAATGATTGGGACTTGTAAAAACTGATCTATGGTATCGCGTGATGTGAGCTGGTTGCTCCTTGGTTCTCCTTGTGGTGGTTCTACGACTACTCGACGACCGACTCTCCGACGTCGCGTCTCGGACGTCCGTGAGAGGGAATTTGTTGGGACACGCTGATTGGTTAATGGTTAACGATTGCATTTGCCAATCAGCGTGTCTAATATCGTCTTTGCCGCCCTTCCAGTGCGCCCTTAGGTCCCAAAAGAAGGTCCCAAAAATCCGGAATTTCCTCCGGGTGACTAATCGGCAAGCGGACCGTTACATACAGATGTGCCGTTCGGAAATTCGTGGTTTATGGTATGTTCGTAGGCTATTGAAAATCTAGCAAAGCAATTCTAGTGACCCTCGCAGGATGTAATTAGACCCGTGCAAGCAATAAACGAAAATCCTCAACTCAAAAATAACCGTCCCCCGTCGATCGTGCCATAAACCGTTTCTACAGAAAACCTAACACCAAGTCTTTTTTACCAGTCCACCGAGCCAAGGATGTAGATTCACTTACCTTAAGCCATGACAATTGATATATTTACAGCTTATATGTGGTGAAAACTAAGTATTATCGCGATCAGAGCATTCCAGTCCATTGATCACAGCTGAAAGTCATGACCGTGACTATCGAGAATTTGTGCGTTTTCGAGTGGCGCGTCCTGATTCATACTCATCTTGCCGCACTAGACCTGAGCGGCACTCGAATGTACTGTTTGGAAATGCTTGGCAAACGTTCGAGAGCTAGCTAGATTGCTTTAGTAAATTTATTCGTTTGCATTCTTTCCTCTGAGAATGGAAAGTAGTCGCGGGAATGTGAAACGGACGTAACAATATATAGGCACACTACAAATAATCTGTACACACTACAGGTTAATTATTAAATTAATAAATTGTATTCGTGCCGTTTTAGTTTCATAAATAGTTGAAGCCAGAAAAAATTTAATATTAGCTTCATTTCATAGCATCGTAAAGCGTGCGAATTTCTCTACTTTGCTACGTTTAAGTCTTTCTTATTTACTTTTCAGTTTCTTTTAATTTGCAAAATGAATGTAATTTTTAATACTTTTAATACTGCAAAAATGACATTACAGATAAAATGAAAAAAAAATCGAGATTGATATATTCAATAGTTACGCAGATAAAAATTTTTTTGTGACGGTAGTTTTCGTGAAAATTGATTAAAATTTTAAACTTTCTGTATTTTGTGAACAATTTCAAAATCAGTAAAGTGAAGATTTAAATCCCCATATTATTACGTGGACTACAGCATACGACAATGCAATTTTCACGACAGACAGTGCGTGACACCGTCTACAAATGTCACACAAAAATCAAAATGATTTGATTTCGTGACAATGAAATTCAATGTCATGAAAATGCGACTTCTAATATTCACGACAACAAAAGTCACGACATTTCTTATCAAAGTTCTTGTGAAAGTCACGATTTACTGTCACGTGAAAACGTACCTTTAGGCCCACGGGTGACTGCTTTCAGCATGGAGTAACAATAAGTGCTTCTGCATCATGTCATGGTTTTACGTCACGTCAGACACTATTGAATTTTCTTTTGATTTATTCTCTACTTCAGCATTACTTTCCAAACTTCTATTTCAATTTAATTCTCAACAGAAAAAAAGCTAAAAATCTTAAATAATAAATACAAACTCGTATTTATCAAATAGAAAACTGTTGATATTTCCTTTTCCTATAATTTTGTATGCTATTTTGCTACTATTTATTGGATCAGAGTTTTAAAAAATTTGTAATCAGTATTGTAAATAAATGGTCAGCATTTAAAATAAAACAGCAGTACGTAATATAAGTGGTCAGTATTACATCGATTAATGCAAAAACTGTCAGTGTTTTCATTAAAATATTAGTAAACATAATAATTTGCCAGTATTTTAAATAGATGGTCAGTGTGTATAATAAAATGTCTTAACCTAACCTAACCTAATTAAAAATTTAAATTCTATTGACCAAAAGACAAATTCATATCGACCAAATAAATAAAGTTGTACTGACAAAATGCGATTTAATACTAACAGTTAATTATTTATACTGATCAAAATATTAATTTTTACGAACTACGTATTTACCTCAAAAAGTAACTACCATTAATTAAAAAAATTCTGACTAAATAAATAGAAGTGATATGGAAATGTATTGCCTATTGCCAAAACAAAATTTTTGTCTATTAATATAGTTTGGAAAAAGTTGAAATTTTAATGTAAAAAAAGAAATAATGTTACTACAAAAAACCTTAAAATAATCTTGGGCCGTATGTCCCCACACACACTTGGGTCGTTCATACTCTTCTCAACTAATAGCGAAAGAATCACGAGCCTAGTATATTGGACATAACATAAACAATTTCTACGCTTTGGTTTTGAAATATCTTCAATAAAAGAATCTACCTTTGTTGAAATAACTGTACACAATTACAATTAATAATTTTCTTACTGTACGTAACAGATTAAAATAAATGAATTTAAAGACATATACTAAGGCAAAACATTAGTATATAGCATGAATTATCATTAGAAATGTATAGTTACAAATTATGTTTCGCGAGCATAGGACAACGTGACTTCGAACTGGTTAACGAACCCAGTGAAGCCTTTCAAAGTTGCAAATGATCGATGAGTGGATTGTATTAGGAATGTATAATCTAACAAGGGAACTTCGGTAACACGAAATGTTCGATTTTTTTTAAACTTTGTGTGTTTGTAGGGGACCTCAAGAGAAGTTGGCCCAATTTCGGTTCTTCGGGGTGAAAACAGCCCTTGAATGAAGATAAGTGTTACCCTATTTCCCTGTATATCTTTAAAACTATAGTAGATGTAAAAAAATGTTATAATAAAAGTTTAATGGCTTTTTATGACTTATAAGACTGTGCTATTAAATTAATAAAAATTCTTTTGTCAAATTTTTAATTTTCTATCATATCGAAAAATATGTCAAATAAATGCAGATAAGTACCAAAATACCAAAAACAAGTTAAAAAATAAAAATACCAAAGATTCGCACACATACTTGATACCTGATAACGCATCGTTCCAAGTACGACGATGACAGCACACAAAGCACGTGTCAATTAAAATTATTTAAATATCACATTATCCGATAAGATTAACATATTTATCTGCATTTATTTGACATATTTTTCGATATGATAGAAAATAAAAAATTTTCACAACGACGGTAGTGGAAGATTTTTTATTTAAAAAAACAATTTTCATTAATTTAATAGCACAGCCTTATAAGGCATAAAAAGCAATTTAATTTTTTATTATAAACATTTTTTTATATCTACTATAGTTTTAAAGATATACAGGGAAATAGGGTAACACTTATCTTCATTCAAGGGCTGTTTTCACCCCGAAGAACCGAAATTGGGCCTTAATAAAAATTGCTCGATACTTCTCTCGAGGTCCCCTACAAACACACAAAGTTTCAAAAAAATCGGACATTTCGGGTTACCCAAGTTCCCTTGTAAGTCACACCCGTGATCAATAAGAACGTATGTTTTCACTTTTAAATATTCAGCAAAGTATAAGTAACGTTGGCAAATATATTACGTGTGCATTCAGCTTCGAATAGTGTGAAAAAGTTTTCTGGAATGTGTCTGTAAATGATGTTTTATAAAACACTGTGGTGTGTTTCCTGATTGGGTGTTTGATGTTTAGGAGATGGTTGAAGTGTCTTCTGGTTGGTGTTCCACTATTCTAAGTGTGTCTGTTGTAACGCGAGAGTGGGAAAATTGTTTATAAAATTGTCCTATTGTTCGGTCGACTAACTGTTAATTTTAGGGTCAATCTTGTCCTCTTCTGTTAGGCCTAGTGCACGTGGATCCGGGTGTATGGTCCTTCGAGTAAGGTACTGAAACCAATTTATTGGCCGCGACGGTTAATCTGCCTTTTCGGCAAAATACTTCTCTTTTACGACCGAACAGTTATATTGGCAACATTTATCCAGAGAGCGGGAAGTAGAAACTCCGTGACGAAGCAAGGACGTAAGGTAGTCGTCGTATATACAGGATGTAATAGCTGAGAGCGGGATCCGAATTTTAATTACGCGAAAGTAGCGGTTCTGTGCACGCATATGCGAGAAAAGCTGGCCTGTCCTTTCAGAAAATTTAAGGGGGGTGAAAAGGGTCTCCCATGAATTGGCCAAATCTGCCTGCTCTTGACCCTAGGCTAGTCAGACAGGCAGAAAAAGACAAGAAGAAATAAAACGGAGAGTTTCCTTTGAGGCTACGAGCAATATGGAAATAAAGGTCGGTATCCGTGTAAAAGTTTTAGTGTCACTTCTACATACCTTCGTAGGTTTACTACTCTCTAGGGAGGACCTCCTTTCTTTCCTTCCTATTCCCTACCTTCTATTTTCTCCGCCAACCGGTTGACTTTTCCTATGCCGCACGAGGAAATGCAGGATAATCCCATGGGCGACCACTTCCTCAACTACCTTCGTCATCGTCCTTTCCTTTTTTTACTTCCTTCTTTATTCGAATTACATACGATTAATCTACTTTACTTTTACGCGTATCTTTTGCACCACGATGTATGTTTTCTAACAATTTTCTCCTCTGTGACGCTTATAATTGAAAATTAATACACATATATTATGAATTGACTAATCGTCAGCTTAATTTGTAAGAAGTAACTTGTTCACAGTAAAATATGAAACGGTGGTATTTATGAAAATGCGACAAAAAAAGGAAAGAATAATGAAATTCGATAATGTGCAATCGTCTGTATCCGTGATTTAGTAGTAAATGTTCAAACATAAATTAACAACAATTGCGTGTTATTTTAACAAATTGAGAGACGCAAATGGGTTCCAGTTTCAGTTACATTTTTACAGATCCCTTCAAAATCCATATTAATTATATGAATGAATATTTAATTAGTAACATATCTTATTTAACACCTTGTCTTATGCTGACGAGTCACACTTGTGTAACAGATTATGGCGAAGATGAATTGTATTTCTATTTTTGTATTTTTCCTCTAAATTCAGCTTCAATTTAAGACTGACGATTATCAAATAGAAATTCTGTATAACATTTTGACTTCTCTTTTATTTAACACTGCATTAAAACAGTGAATAGCCGAAGCTAACATTCATAATCGTTAAGAAAATTGTAAGGCAAGGGATTAATCACGTTTTTTAAAAACAGTAAAGCGAATAATGCTTTTAAGTTTCACGTTGAATAGTTTGCAATCTTACAGTCCACAATAACTGTTGACTTCAGTAACTGTCGTTTGTAAGTAATATTTGTTATAATTCTAATCTAATACTAAATATTTTTACGTGGTAGCAATACAATATATTGTACATAGATATTTATCACTACGTATTGTATATCAGTAATTTTAGGTATACTTCATAGAACATCTAAATAAAGTAATTGTATAACGTTCCTTTGCTTAACAAAAAGTATTTTTAATTTAATTGCAACTGTAACTACAACGCTATATCAGAAAATCGTGTTATATAAAGTTATGATTATACTGTGTCGTGAGTTTCGTATCAGTTTGTTGTATCTTGCAAGCTTGGAAATGTCGGTGATGACTATTAGGCCTGAAGAGAATCTCGTAATACAGTTCGAATTAATCATTGTACATACAACGCTCATCTTAAATAGTAATCAGGGAAAAACTATCGTTTTGCTGAAGACAGACAAGCCTTTCCATTGGAGATTACGTGCAAAATCGCTAACAGTGATTTATCACAGTGATCGCAGAATCACAATCACGGTCCTGATTTAACTTCATTCACGACCGTGATCGTGATTTTTTTATCTGGAGTGAATTCGCTCACTATGATCGTACTTCTTGATCTTTAAAAAAACATATTCAATATGATTTGAAAATGAGTTACGTTGTTATTTGTGTTTTTAAAAATCAGTAGAAACAAAAGAAATTCTGAAAGAATGATTTGCTATAACTATACAACGTATACAATACCTGCCAAAAGTTTGGAATCACTTTGGAAGTGACGTGGTGTAAATGATTACTCGCGAAGTTGTTTAACAGAAATATATTTATTGAACCGATAATACTTAAACTAATTTTAAATGTAAGGCGATACGATGCACGTAGAAAGAAGGTCTACGACAAAAGGCCTCGTGCCTTTTTCGGGGCTCCCTTAAGTAGCCCCTTTTCCCTGGGAAAGTCCCAGGAAGTGGGGGCGCGGGCCTGCATTGCCGAGGCAATACTCTTGTCCTCGAGGACGAAGAAACTCAGAGATGTTTGGAAAAACATCTCTCGATTCTTCGCCTCAAGGGCCAAGAGTCGCCCAGGCCTAAGTGCGTGGGCCCCCCGTGGCGGTCGCCACATCACTCACAATTGCAATTTACACAAAAATTTCCAGAAAAAAGTCAGCGACTTTGAGAATTTTTTATCATTCGAATCAATTGATATGAGATAAATTGATAAAAGTAGAATTGAGATAAACTTCAAATCTATAAAAAATTAGCAGCAGATTTAATATTGATGAAAAGTGGGAAGTGCTTCTAAACTTTTGCCCGGTAGTGTATGTTATGTAACGTATGGATTAGAATAAATGATAATAAAAGAATCTATAAATTCATGCGTGCAAAGAACTGTTGTCATGTTCTCTACCAATCAGGAACGATCACAAAAAAATCACGAATCAGTGTGAAAAATCACCGTGATTGGGAACGAACATGATCGAATCACTCGGGATTCGGAAGTAGCCTCTACTTCCCACCTCGTGCAGGGGTTCCGTTTTTGGGCAATCTGTGTCGGTGTCGCACATGGTTGAATTTGTCTCGACACACGCTTTCATATGATGTAAAAAAATATGTAGCATTCTATTTAAAAAATTAAAAACTGTCTTCGTTTTTCAAACAATATTGCAAACATAAAAATCTGTACATATGGTATTATGTTGGCTATAAAAGACAGTAAAACTTTTTCCTCTTTTCCACTTTTTATTGGGTAGTAGATAATAGTATAAACACGCTGTATACAGTACACAAAATACAAAACGTATTATACATACAGTGGAGGACAAAAGTATTCATACACCCTATAAAACGGAATAACATTTTTAGAATTGGGCTAAACGACTTGAATTTTTTTGAGAACTTCAAAAGATTAGTTTACTAGATGACGTGTAGAAAAAATTTGGTAAAAACTGCAATTAGTCGGAATCGCGAAGAAAATAGCGAAGGTCGTTTTTATAACATTTTTATCTGAGCTCGTAAGGAAAATTTAAAAAATACGTTTTGTAGATCTATGTCAATTATACACATGCTGAAAATTTCATCAAAATCAGTTAACGTTGCTATGAGCTACAAATGGTTAAAGATTGTGAAAATCGCACTATTTCACGACTTTCGACCTAGAACTGTAATAAAGCTACAGATTCTTACATCTTTCGATGCCTGTCGCTTGTTTTTCCATCCACCGATTTTGATGAAATTTTCAGCATCTGTATAATTGACATAGATCTACAAAACGTATTTTTTAAATTTTCATCGCGAGCTCAGATAAAAAAGTTGTAAAAACGATCTTCGCTATTTTCTCCGCGATTCCGACTAATTGCAGTTTTTTCAAAAAATTTTTTACACGTCATCTTGTAAACTAATTTTTCTAACTTCTCAAAAAAACTCAAGTCGTTTCGCCTAATTTTAAAAAAGTTATTCCATTTTATAGGATGTATATATACTTTTGTCCTCCACTGTATGTATGTTAGTGCACAAAATATCAGATCAGTCGTTATTAGAGTCAAAGTTATATTCAATCCAACTAATGGTCAACAGCAGTTGATGTCGGTAAAACAAAACAATTTGTGTTCGGTACCGAACGTGACAATGGACGCCTCCCCACATAAGCCTGAACCGTTATCCTTTCGGCTTTATGACACGTACGATCAGTCCAAGCTATTTTTGAGTGCCTCCCTTTTTTATAATCGCTTTATTAACATCTTTCTCGGGGATGAGGCCCAGAAGGTGTCTATGGATATTGAACCTTTACGTTTCGCTCGCCACGTTTCCCTCAATGGCTAATGACTTGTCGTAAAGCCACACTCGCAACACGAAAATTCAAAATCCCGTTAGGACCAATTGCCACGTCAAGGATTGGTCCCACGAGAACACACCCCAACCAACATTTTTGTTTACGAAAGACAGTCACACCATCGCAGTCAAACACTGACACATACCTCGACCACACTGAACCAGTCAATATTTGTTATTAAATATATTAATAAAACCAATAGTGCATTGTCATTCAATTAAGAACCCCTTTGCCTCATTAGTTTGAGACAAAGTTCATTTCGTGTAAACATTATCGCGTCCAGTGCTTCGTGATTTAAAACCACGAAGAATTCTTTAGAATTGTAAGGGTTACACGGAACATTTACTTTACCGACTCGTTATAGCTATTTTTTGGGGGGTAACTGTCGGTTCTGTGGTGGCAACAGCAGACTTTTATTAAACATTTAAGAGCCGCAGGTTCCCGAGGCCGTCGGAGAAAGTTTCTACGCGGACATGCATTGTCGAATTTCTAGAAATTAAATAAGCTAAAAACGGTTTCCTCAAAAATAGCGCGCACGTCATAAACCGTGCTGGTAGTCTGCTCGCTAAATGTTCTTCGCTGTAGCTGGTCGCTACAAGGCAAAGTTCATTTCGTGTAAACATTATCGCGACCACGAAGAATTCTTTAGAATTGTACGGACAGTTTGAAGCGGCGACAATTCGAGGTATTTCTAGAAGAGTTAGGTTCCGAGTTTGAACTTCCCTTGCGTTTATGTAGAATCACTGGAGTTTAGTTACGCAAAAGTATTTAGTACATAGATTTATCAATTTTTAGCATGAAATTGTTATTTTTCTGGACATGGCAGGGTGCCGAAATTGGAGGACGATGATTGTCTACGTGATTAATCTTTTCTGGTCTGACAGATCATTTGAACGCGCTAAATATGTTGCTCGAAGGAAAAAAAAATAGAGCAGTAATATAATTTTTCGATGCAACTCGTTCTTTTAGAACGAAAATTCTATTTGCTATTGTATTCTGGTTATGTATACGTCTATACTGCGCTTTTCCCAGCTTTGTAGCATTAATTTTATTTATGAAGAGGAAAAACTCTAAAATTCAATTACTACACGAAATGTTTGGAGCCACTCTGTTTCTCGATATTAACCCTTTCAGTGCTATGAACCCACACATGAGTTTCAAAAAGGTCTTCACCATGCGCTATGAACCTATTTATATGTCCGTGTACATCGATTCAACGCGCGCTATGATCCCATATAAGTACATACATATGTATGTGTCCCATACTATATTCACTCTTGTGTTTACAGATAAAAACAAAAGCAGTAGCAATAAATTGTTCACATTATCAGAATTTTCCTCTCGCGAATTCCTTTCTCTCTTGCGTATTTGTTAACAAGTACAGTCATTCCTTTGATGTCCATTACTGATAGCATTAACACGTTCCGTGCCGGACCGATTTTCGGTGACTTTCCGTTCACGCCGTGTTGGTCGTATGCGTCCCACATTGTCGAGACTAACAGTTTTGCTTTTCGCCCTATATGTCTTCCAATATTTATAAGATTGCAAAAATCATTGTTATCGAAAAAAAGGTAACGTTTAAGGTATGCTATAGAGCAAAGGAAAAATTTTTGTTTTAACAAATTATCGCCGTAGTTGCATAGTTTAAGTTAGCGGAAAGAAAAGGCCGAAATATCAGATGGCCTGAACGGAAAGACCAGAGTGGGGCGTATGCGACCCACGCGGCACGGAACGTGTTAATAGATATTGCTTGTTATTTAAAGGACAGTAGTTCTTGCTTAGCGTTACTGAGGTTTACAATGTGAATGTAGAACCTGTAACATTGGATTATGTGAGTATTGAACTCTGCTTCGGG
Source organism: Habropoda laboriosa (assembly GCF_001263275.1). Classification (NCBI taxonomy): domain Eukaryota; kingdom Metazoa; phylum Arthropoda; class Insecta; order Hymenoptera; family Apidae; genus Habropoda; species Habropoda laboriosa. The sequence goes on from NW_017100887.1 coordinate 161,456, forward strand.
ATTTACGACATCTAGAAAAATTATTAATTTTTAACATATAAAAAATGCTAGTTTTAACGTTTATAATAAATGATATAAATGATGAATTTGGTTGAAGCCTTAGCATTTTAATTTTTAAATAATTGCAGGTACAATCTGTATGTTTTGCAACAAAAGTGAAAAATTATTCGTCTCAGCGCATGTTTTATCGTAATAAGTATGCTGCTATAATAAACGCACATCGTCGGACATCCTAGTGCTGAAAGGGTTAATTGACATACTATAAACCAAGTAAACGCCAGACTATGTGTTGAAAGATCACTTCCGAAAATTTCTATTTTGTGGTGTTTCAGAAATCCCTTGCAGTAAAAACCAAAAAGTTAATGTTTCTTACGAAAATAAAGAAACTTCTATAACTTTGGCGAAATTTTAAATATTTATTATGAAAATTATAGATACTTTATATGTTATAGGCAGCAATGTTAAATAATAATTTGAGAATAATAACTCATAATTATAAAAACTTAAATAAATAGTACAACAGGTTAACACTAATTAAATGCATTAAAGTTTATAACAATTAAAAAACAGAATACATTTAAAAAAATATTACCCTTAAGTAAATATTTTTTTTTTTAAATATTGAAACTCGTGGTAAAATAATATTTTAGTGGTAAATATTCGGGACCTTGAGCACCCTCCATTGGTCAGACGTAGTATACGGGCCGGTACTGTACATTACTACAGCGTTTCCGCCACTGTTTTTGCCGAAATTTTTTCCTTTACATACTTAATTAATTAAACATACATTCTCGCAAAAAAACATATAGGAGTTATCAAAATAATTGCAATTTGGAAGTAAAGTTAAATTGTTTTCGGTATAGATTGCCACTTTTGATTATTTTAAAATGCCCGCAGTCAACGTGCCGTAACTGTTTGGCACAGCACTTATAACGAGTGACATGCATTACCTTAGATTTTATCAGTTTTTCAACGACCAAAATCGTTTCATTATTTTCAAAGGCTTGTTTTACAAAGCATACTTGAAAGAATTAAACGATGTTCATTTCAAATTGATTGGTAGGAACAGTGTTAAATATACTTTTGCAAATTTAACATCAATTGCTATTACGTTAATCAGTGACAAACAAATTATTATACATGCATTCCAATAGTGCATCTTGAAATGGAGTTTAAATATCGCCAGTAAGGCGGTTGTATTCTGCTAAGTTTGCCTAAATTCTCAAAATTATGATGTTGAATATTTATCTCGAAAATCATTTAATATAGGAAGCTAAAATTTTATGCAATTTAGTTTCGCAAAATTACTAGTAAATACACAGAATTTGTACAAATTAGCGACTATGGTTACAATTCTTGTCAGATTGAACATGGAATGACTCGTCCGTGGTCGTGTACGTGGTAAAGAAAAGATGAGGCTTCTGACCATTCCTCACCATTCTTGGACCCTACACTGCCGCCGCTTGAAGGGAAGTTTTGGGGTAGGTAAATGATTTAGACAAATAGTTTTCAATCAGCTGTCGCTAATAAGAGAGCAAGAAATTTTAAAGATTACATCGATTATTGTTTGACGCAGCATATGTGGTTCAGAATGTATTATATACCCAGCGTTGCTATCGATTTTCTGGTGTCAGCGAACGTGTTAAAAACAATCGAGAACTATGACCGCCATCGACAAGGAAAGAGAATAGACAAAACGAGAGTAAGCGAGATGGACGTAGTGCGTGAAGCAGCGAGGGTTAATACCCGGCACTTGACGGGGATACCGTCTGCGTTGCAGTGAATCATCCAATATAAAAAGCTTCAATTTCTCTAATTATCACCTTACCTTCATGAACATAGTACAAATTAATTAGTACGATTTACTTGATGTAAATGAGTCCAAACACGGCATAAATCAAAGTAGTTCTGCCAGTCGTTAATTTAAATATCCCAGTTTTCAAGGATGCTTTAAAATATGATTACTCTTAAGGCTAGCCCGATTTATGTCGTGTTCGGACTCATTTTCACTGGGAGAAACTCAGCGAATCAAATTGGGATGGAAATTAAAGAAGTTGAAATTTTTTATATTGGATGATTCATTACAACGCAGACGGCGTGGCTGTCAAGTGCCGGATCTTAACCCTCGATGCTTGACGCACTACATTCATCTCGCACACTCTCGTTTTCTTGTCAATGGCGGTCATATTTCTCGGTTGTTTTTAACTACCGAATCTTTCTCACGTTCTGCGATTGCCACGCGACACTTTTCAAACAACAATAGATGCAATCTTTAAAGTTTCCTGTTCTTTTATTAACGACGGCTGACTGAAACGTGGAGGCAACAGTATACGATCCAAGAGTAGTCGGGATGGCTTATCCGCCTATTTTCCCCTCATTTGGTGGGACGATGACGTCAGAAGCCTCATCTTTGTCCTGCTGATCCGTAGTACAAAGTGTTAAAATTCTAAAGGGAGAGACAAAAGGTAAAACTCAGTATCTTTATAGTGCGGGTCTGTGAATATGAAAATGTGCAGATTTCGCAGAATTATAATTTAATTTTTTCGTATATCATAATAAGTGTTCCTATATGCATTCTAAACAGCATTTGATAAACATCAAATTGTTTCGTTTCGTTCTTTTATCATATCAATCAGTCTCACTTATCTGATATTGACAGTTCCTCTTTGCAGAATTCTCATGTCCGCTTTATACCGGGTGAGGCACCTAAGATTGTAAGCTGAAATATTTTCAAAACTGTTAATTATATCGAAAAATGCTTTAAACAAATGTTGAATGGTCTCGAGAGGAGCACTGTTTAATATAGCATTTTTGTAAGTGCATGCGTAGAAAACATAAGAAGGTCCAGGTTGTTTTTTTAAATGGAATTGTATATTTTTTAATGCATCAATTGATTCAGCACATCATTCTCTATAAAAAAGTGTTAAGCTATTTATACCGAGAATTGAGAAGTCATTACTTTAGAAGATATTTTAATTAAAATATTGCGGAATAGTAGGTACTCTTTCAGAGATCTTAAAGTCGTGTGTAATGTAATGAATATTTATTTAAATCAATTGTAAGAGTACCATTGCATAATATTTTAATTAAAATATCTCCTAAAGTAATAGCTTCTCGGTATATGTTAAGGATACTTAAGTTAGACTCTGCTATTTTTGAGATTAAGGTTTGAATACGCGTTTAATGTTTTCGTTCGTTAATTATTCCTTACTGTCAGGAGGGCTCCAAACCTCTCATAAAAGCGGAGAATTTGGAGTTTTCTTCGTGCATCTCAATAGCAACTGACGTATCATAAACCCGCGCGAGCCAAGGCACATAGGGCCCTGGGTTTTTCTCATAAGCCCAGGTGACGCGTACTTCACGCAAAACACCCCCTCCTTGAGGGTGAGTGGTTGGCGTTGGGCGGTGACCAAGGCCCGAACGTGAGTGGGTCTTAGCCTCCCACCCAAAACTCACCCCCGTCAAGGGACCCAAATGCGACCAGGGAAGGGGAAATGCGAGGGCTGACCGGGGCAATGCACCAACGAGACAGGCAGAACACAAACAAGGTTAATAGCAAAAAGTTCAGGCGATCACACAGTCGCTACATTTTCAATTGATTCTCGACGACGTGTCAGAATTGAACAGTATAATTAACACTTTTGAAAATATTTCAGCTTCCAGACCTAGGTGACTCGCTCAGTACATGATATGCATTATATATGATAGGTAAAATACTTCATCGAGCATATAGTACATATGTATATCATTTTAGCATGTAACATGCATATTTAGTTTATCATTTCAATTCTGAGTTGAATTTTAACGGGACGTTTTAATCTCGATATCACTAAACATGAGAATTGTTCTCTGAAAGATTATGGAGAATAATGTTCCCCTCTAAACAATTTATGAGTTACGCCTTGATAAATATGTGAAAACTATTAGGTTTGATACTTCTTTTTGAATTTTAAAATCACATGTCTCATATTGCACAATTCATTAAAATATTGTTGCCGTAGGGACATTCTTACTATCATTTCAAATACAATAGTTGTAACTGAAAATTTGTTAGACGCTTGAATTTTGAAAAACAAAATCAACACAAAAGCTTAGTAGACTCAACGTTATAGTTCGTTAATCAAATTGTATAGACAGTCATGTTCAGTATAGGTTAATTTTCATTCTGCTCCTGCTAATTTTTAAAAATTGGAAAAGATATGTTTTCGTGAAATTTATTTTGTTCTATATTTGACCAATTTTTGTAAAAAGAAATGATAAAAAGATTTATAAAAATGTAATTTTAAGTTATAATTCTTTTACTCATATTGTTCCTTACGAAAAACCAAGAGAATTGTGTATTTAAGATTCTTTCGACCTCTGTTCATTTTTAAGTTATTTGCATTAATTGTTTTGCAGCTGGTAACTTTGTAGATTGATTTCACTTTCAGAACGTGTACGTCTGCCGATATAAAAAACACATGTTTAATACTTTCGAATTTCTTACTTGCATGAAAATCAACGTATATTACTTGGACGATACTACTTATATAAAAAAATGTCCAGTTATATCAATATAGTGAATCTATAGAACAGAACAAGTTTAATTATACTAATTGCAACAGGTTAATTTATTTCATAAATGTTCGTTAATTGATTACATTGGTATATCAATTCTGATCAACAAATAATTCACTCAACTTTTATGAAAACTTGAGCAGCAATGCCGTAAAATCTCTTATGCTTAGTTAATGTGTGCTTTAATCACGTCATCGAATGGAGGTTCATTCCTGTTCCAGATACTGAGAGACATCCGGCAAGGTTTAATGCAGCTTGGCCGGGACGGACGGGGTCAGCTCCCTGGAGGTAAGTACATCAAGGACTGTAACCTCTAGCCAGTTGTCTTGCCACTTCACAATGTACAACCAGTCTCCTTGAATCAGCTATGCGACGTCCTTGGTTTCGTTCTTGTGTGCGTGCTTCTGTCAGAATGCACAAGTGTGTCTACCTTGAACAAACCGTGCACGTATTAGACAAACTGGGAATCAGCTTCCAAATGTCGGATACTTCGTACGTTCTCCATATTCCCTAGAGACAAATTTCGAGCCCTTCGCCTAATTCTTTTAAGAAATCTCGTTACATCGGAACAAAATTTTCTCACGCGCAAAAATTCCAGAAGGGATTACATGTACTTGATTGAAATGAAAAAGGGTTTTTTTTTAATGTTTGAATTGGAAAGTAGTGTTTAGCGTTTTGAGGACGTTTACTATTATGCGTGAGGACCGGAAAAGTAAAGACGAGGCTTCTGACATAGAAGCAAACGAGCGGAAAATAGGCGGACACTCCATCCCCACTATGCACTCTGTGGTCTTACACTGTCTTCGCTTGAAGGGAAGTTCTGGTTTAGGTAGATAAATGGTTTTCAATCAGCCGTTGATAACGTAGCCCACTCATAAAAGATCAGGAAACTTTAAAAATTGTTTGTCACCTTTTCCTTCTAATGTAACTTAAAATTTGATAAATTTTGTTTTATGGGGTTAGTCACTTTGGCTTCTGAGTGGCTCAATAGCATCTAGGACGTTCATTTCCAAATGACTCATACAACAAGCTGTTACTGTAAAGGAGGCCTCAGAAAATGTATTAATATTTTCTAAGAATTTAGGAAAGTAAAAAGCAAACATTTGTTTGCTATTCCTAAATAATAAAAATGATTTTCTGTACTTTAAAAAATTGCTTATAAATCCCAAAACTTTCCAACAGAAATGAAAAGAAAAGCCACCAAAAGCAGCAATAATATAAACACGGTACATGTTCTGTAATCGATTAATTCTAACGAAATCAAATAAGAAATAAAGACTCTATCAAACATCGAATAATTTATTTCGTAAAGTGACAAATAAATGTATTTAATTTTTGTACGAAATACTTCATAAAATACTTGTGCTATTTCAAAAATAAAGTATTTCTCAAATAACCTTAGAAAGTCGTTTTAAAATAATATTATTTGAAAAGTTTTCAAAATACACGACCCCATATGACACCAGTTGTCGTAGGATAATAGTGTGTGAACGAACCGGTATCTCTTATCACCGGTAACCACTAGTAGGTTGGAGGCGTGGAGGAAGCAGTGTACAGTTATTATTGGATACCACTAGGACAGGAGGTTGGTTGTTGCTGACCACTCGATGCACGGTTCGGTACCGTTACCAGCGAGAAGGATTTTGTCCGGACTGTCGCCGGAAGTCCCCCCTCCCCCGCGCATATACAAATATATGAAAGATATTTCTTGCCTATAAATGTGGTTATTGCTACGCTCAATCTTTGAGAATTGTTACCAAAGTGGTACACACATATACAGGGTGTTCTGTTTAACAGGAAACGGTGGAATACCTCACGAGGAATTGAAGTTATGAAAAAAATGTTCTTGCAAAAGTTGTTTGGCATACAGGGTGTCCCGTAACTCCTCGAACACCCGGAAATGGGGGATTGCTGGGGTGACTCTAGACAACTCTTTCCTTTACCAAAATGTTGTTTGAAGCTTCATTTTTGAATTATTAACGAAAAACACTGGCCAATCAAAAAAAAATGCGTACGCGTGACTTCTCGGTTATCGATCGCTGTCAAAAAATTTTGACTTTGCACCGCTATTTTTATAAGGCTTAGAGAAAATTGCAATTAGTCGGAATCGCGCGCGAATGAGCCTCTGTTCTTCGTCCCTGAGCGCGGGCCACACGAATGAGCCTCTGTTCTTCGTCCCTGAGCGCGAGCTCTACGCGCTCTCTGATTGGCCAGTGTTTTTCGTTAATAATTCAAAAACGAAGCTTGAAACAACATTTTGGTAAACAGTTGTTCAGAGTCACCCCAGCAACCCCCCATTTCCGGGTGTTCGAGGAGTTACGGGACACTCTGCATAGGGGGAACTTAGGTGGACCAAGTCGAATTAATTTTTTTGACTACAATACCTATACAAAACTTGGCCCCATACCCGCAAGAAAACTATTCGTTGCGGAAAATTACGAAAAAACTGGAAAGACCCGAAAAGACGTATCTCCCTCATACGAAAGGAAAATAACTCTTGGGCTAAAGAAGATCACGATATAGCTGAAACTTTTGCAATACATCTTTCGAAAGTTTTTAAACTCAACGGCAGCGCGACATCTAGTAACGAAGATAGTGTCGTTATGGAATACCTAAGCCACCACAACTCATGTCGGTAAACCTATTAACCCCTTGCGGACGGAGGACTACGTGCCATGTCGAAGTACTGATTACTTGTATAACATATAGTTAGATCACTACTTTAGTTGTTTTTTTAACTGAATTATATCAAAATTACATTTTCCTGAAATATATGTACATAGATATCTACGTGAGTTCTTCATGGTCACGTCAACTATTTTTATTGCTTAAAAATATATGAATTTGTCGGTTGCGTTCATAGTGCTTTGTGAACGTATATATGAGTATATCGTCCTGAAAGGGTTAAACACTTCAGTCCCAACGAAGTGACAAATGATATAAAATTGCTCAATAATAAAAAAAAGTACCAGGATACTTAAAAGTAATACCAAAAAACAAAAAAAATAATAGTCGCAAAAACGCAAATATATGCACAATCATTGTATCATTAAAATACAATACTTCCTAATACAATGGAAATTTGCTGAAATCATTTTCGCTCAAAAGCCAGACAAACCTCCAACCAAAGTAACCTCATATATGTAAGCCGATTTCTTTACTACCAGTTCTGTCAAAGCTATTTAAAACTCTAATCGCCAAAATGCAAACATATTCTTAACCTGTAGATCTGCGACTATCATCTGAACTATAATAATAAAGAAATATTGATAAATAAAGAAATGACAAGGTTTCAAAGGAATTGCTTTCGATTTTAGCAAAAGAAAAGAATGGTGGTTTTTTTGACCGCAGACTGAATTTTGAAAATATTTGTACAATTCTAGTTCGAACGATGAAGCAACATCTACTGAGTATACCTGACAAATTGGGAGTGGGTCGGACTTCTGGTTTTTTGGCAATCAGGTCTGCCAGTTTGAAAAGTGCGTTTAAGACAAACTCCGGCAATCAAAAGACTGAGAAGTACAAAGCCATCCGACCTGCAGAAGTAGTAAACAATGAAATGTAGTTGAAACACTATTGAGTGTTACTCACACGTACACGATATCTACATATATCAAATTTACTGGTTGACTTCGTAGAGCCAGTTGTAAATATAATATAGATAAAAATTAAGAAAAGAAAAATAGTAAATTATTAAAGATGGGTGGTGATGTGATCGGCAAGTCAGTGTACATTTTCACCCCTGGACAGTCCGCCACTCATCTTGGGAGTCCGAGGTTGTAGAGTGATGGTACGCTGCGTTAGCGCAGGAGTTAGACCCAAAGATGAATGGTCCTGACGTATACTAATCGTTCCTTCGCTACGTCATGGCTTTATAACACGTTAATCGTTATTGAGGATGTAAGCAAGGCGCTAGCAAATTTTCAACATTGAAAACGTTTAACTTATTCAAAAGTAGCTAAACTAGATGTCTATGTGACAAACCCAATTAACTATGAACTAAATAATCTAAGCAGCAATGATCCTTAAAAATAGTTTAGTATCCGTCAAAGTACTGTCAATAAAATGCTACTGCTTTACTTTCTTCTCCTCGAGTTCTTCCCCTACAAAATGTCGCCTTTAGGAATGCGGTTGAAGTTGATGTCAGGTTAAAAAAATAATGAACTTTGCTGTACATTAACACATTTGCGTCGGATGACGCACATATGCGTCATTCAGGTATTCACTTGGATTCCGAATTGATACATTGAGATTTTGTCTGAAAGTAAATTTATAAAACGCTGTAAATGATTGAATTTCTTTTCAGAAATGCCGTGACAGATGTTTCACGAATTCTAATAATTGTATACGTTTTACGAAAAAGTAATTTACCACATTCTTGAAAATTTCTTTGAAAAATAATAATTAGTTGAAAAGTGACGATTAAAACCACCCCGTGCACATGTTAGGCGCTGCTCTAAAATTCTAATAATTGTATACGTTTTACGAAAAAGTAATTTACCACATTCTTGAAAATTTCTTTGAAAAATAATAATTAGTTGAAAAGTGACGATTGAAAGAAAAGACGCGAAATCACCCCGTGCACATGTTAAGCGCTGCTCTAAGAGCCCCGTCGCCAATGTGTTAATAGTACTTATAGGCCGTTGCAGTTCATAAATTTTATTTCTTTTCAATGGGTTTTTCTATAATGCATTAAAAGCCATAGAAAGGATCAACTGAAATGACGAAACTAGTGTTTCGAACAGTTAAATTACATATTACCGATTTATTATTGGCTGGACGGTTATATTTGCAGCTGCGTGACCAACGATTAACAGCAACAGCATCAATGTACGTAGCCCTTTCGATACTATATACTTAGTACAGTATACTGGTCAATCTCGTTATCGTCATCAACCATCGACTGCTTTGTCCACGGCTCCCTTTTCCGATACTCTAATCCTTTCTTGCACCCACATACAGGATTCTCAGGCACTTGATTTCGCTCAGTCTTTCGCATCAGCAGCACTTGAGGTCTTCTTACGTCTCGAATTACATTTGCATCATATTATACTACACTTTACGACAAGAAAGAGCTTAGTATTTCTGTAAGACGAATTTTGTACGCTTTATTGCTTGACATAAGGTGTGTTTAATGTCCTGATACTGACCGATGTTCGGGTCGCGTAATGTTCGATGCTCAATTGCCGAACCGGTACGCGAGTTTAATCACACCTTGATTTATTCAGTGTGAAATGCTAAGAACTAGT
>NW_017100887.1:171304-171764 GCF_001263275.1 Habropoda laboriosa
TGGCGGTTGTAGGTGCTGACTCCTCATTGGAGGAGGTTGTTTAGGTGGGACGTAGCTCTTTTCAAGGGAAGGGGATTGTTGTTTAACATTAGAAAACCCCCATTTTTGGGTTTTTCCCAGTGACCTCTCCATGGGGGGTACTGTACGCGCGAGAGGACCGGTACCTCGGTCTGGCGGCCAAGTGTAATTGAACAAGTTTATGACGATAATCCGCCAAACCGAGGGTTCGTCGCGATTTCTTGCGAGGCAACAACCGAGTGTTAGTTTCCCAGAAATAATACTTCTACTAGATATATGTTTTATGATATATTGGATAAATTCATACAGCACTTACCTAATATATGTATTCGTTTGTCTTACAGTAGTATAAAACAACCACTAAATTGTAAAAAGGTACAAAATTTTTTGAATAAATAATTAAATATGATATTTCTTCTCTGTTATTAAAAAATATTACTAA
>NW_017100887.1:172758-179149 GCF_001263275.1 Habropoda laboriosa
CCACTGTTCTATACCGCCCTATAACAGTTTTAGTAATTTTAACTTGGCCTAAATAAAAATTCTGTTCATAAAGAATAGCGTTGAATAAACGAGAATTTTAAAACTTTTCATTCTTATTGTGTAGATTATGTTTCAGAGTAGTGTTCAAGTAATATTTAACCTTGTAGATTAAATTTTATTGCTTAACAAAATTATAGAACATAAAACGTGAAAATTTCTTTTATAAATTTCCTATTTTTGCGTAATAAATGGGTCCTAAATACAGCCATGTTAAAAGGCGAAAGAAAAATATTACTTTGATCATTTGCTGTAAGAAAACATTATGAAGTTTGTTTTCGAAGTTTCTATTATTCTTTTTTATCAAGTTTTTCTATTTGCTTCTTTATTAATTCGTGTTTATTATGGGACTCAGTGGCTGTAATGGTGAGACAGAAAAGATACTAATCTCACAAACAAAGAAAAATCTTACAAGTAAACGAAATTCTGTACCTTAAGTTAAATGTAATTAATTTTTCCACATTGTTTATTTACCTTGCCTTATATATAAACTATAAATTCAGTTATTGAAACATCTATTTCATTCCAGAGTGTGCTTTACGCTGAACCTGAGATCAGAAAATAGAGGTGAAGGAGTTATTTCGCTTCGAACTGCAGGAGACATTAGTCTCCCTCGAGATCGTTCTAGAAAAGGAGCAACTTCCATGATGCGAGGACTTATTGTACCGCAAGGTCACAATAATCCACCAGCTATCATACCACTTACGCACTCTAGAGCCTCTCGAGAAAGCGGAGATTACGCGAGTAGCGATGTCCAGGTAAGTTGGCAGAGAGAAACTGGCTTTGAAATATATTTAAGAAAGCATTGAAGTACTTTTTGATTCACAATGTTCGGTAACACACTTAATACATTTCTTTACACTTAGACATTTCAAGTACTCGTGAAACGTAATTCATTTGTAGCATTGTTGTTTATCGTTCATTATTTCATCATTTTGGAATGGAAACGAGAAATTTTGATATAATATTATTCAGTAAATTTTCTTTATACGTTCCATTACTGAGAACAAAATTGGTAATACCTCATACATACATATGTATGTGATCCCCATTTTTATGCCAATGGATTTAATATAATAATATCGACGCACATCGCTTGAAATTTATATTTTCACGCGTTACTTCCAATTAGCTTTATTATTAAGTAGGTAATACAACAAAATTTTATATATTTTTACAAATAAAATAAAATCAAGCTTACAGAAATTTTATCAGCTATAAATACAGGACAAAAGTTGAAACATTTCATAATTCCAAATAATAAATTTACTGTTTCATCTTATTGCGTTATACAAGGTGTCCCGCGCAACTTGGACAAGCTATATCTATCTTTAAAAGGGTTAGAGATAGAAAAAAATTAAATGGTGTCAAGTGGTGCATATTCTGGAATTAAGTTTATGCATTTTTGTGCATCGGTGCATCAGGTGAACCCCATATTTTTGGATACACTTGCAGGTGCAGTTTTTCACTCTCTACAAAAGAATGCTATGATATTTATGCCTTGAAACTATTAGTTCAAGAGTTATTGCAGTTTGAAATTTGCTACATTATTTCAGTGTATTAGCAGATATCATTGCATATTTACGTTATAACAAATGCTCAAATGGTCCTTCGTCACGCACTGAACACTTCATTCTTTTATTTGTCTTGCTTAATACATGAGTTACGTCTCTTTCCGTGAATTTGTATATTTCTAGCAAAATACGTTGTTATTTAAGTTTCCCCATAAAAAGAAATCGAGAGGTGTTAGATGTTTTACAAACATTCTTCAGTTTATAAAATTGGTTTTGATAGATCCCTTTTTTTTTCATTCTTTTATTTGTCTTGCTTAATACATGAGTTACGTCTCTTTCCGTGAATTTGTATATTTCTAGCGAAATACGTTGTTATTTAAGTTTCCCCATAAAAAGAAATCGAGAGGTGCTAGATGTTTTACAAACATTCTTCAGTTTATAAAATTGGTTTTGATAGATCCCTTTTTGGTTTATAAAACGAGATATATTCGCGTAAATTAAATTATAATTTACAAAAGTATATATGCATTGGTTGTTTTCAGTCAGGATATGTTTCTTGCGGCTTCAGAAGCATTCCGATTGCATTTAATAAACATGACGAACACGTCCACTTTTTCGCTATTTGCAAATGTCATAACTTTCTACTACAGAATGAAACGTTACTGATGACAAGGTACCTTAGCAGTGGATTCATGTTCATAAACATTGTAACGCATAGTAAAGAAGTACACAATATTTCTTCGTACATGAAATTAGGAAAATTTCAAACTTTCGAACTAATAATTTTAAGGTATAAGTACCTTAGTATTTTTTTGTAGAGAGTGAAAAACTGCATCAACTAGTGTATCCGAAAATATAGGGTTCCATTAAAGAAACAAGTGCAATTGCACTTTTCTGATGCACCGATCCGCAGAAGTGCGTAAACTTAATTCTATTTAGAATATCTTTTTTCATCTCTAACTGTTTTTGTTCAACTCTGACACGTCTTCTAGAATCGATGGATGATGTACGCGACTGTGTGATCGCCTGAACTTTTTGCTTCTACTTCTCAATTTGTTCTCCCGGTCTCGTTGACTCTTTGCCCCGTTCAGCCCTCGCATTTCCCCTCCCAAATGTTGCATTTGGGTCCCTTGACGGAGGTGAGTTTTGGGTGGGAGGCCAAGACTCCCACTCAAGTTCGGGCCTTGGTCAACACCCAACACCAATCACTCGCCCTCAAGGAGGGGGTGTTTTGCGTGAAGTACGCGTCACCTGGGCTTATGAGAAAAACCCAGGGTAATTGACTCTTTGCCCCGTTCAGCCCTCGCATTTCCCCTCCCAAATGTTGCATTTGGGTCCCCTGACGGAGATGAGTTTTGGGTGGGAGGCCAAGACTCCCACTCAAGTTCGGGCCTTGGTCAACACCCAACGCCAACCACTCACCCTCAAGGAGGGGGTGTTTTGCGTGAAGTATGCGTCACCTGGGCTTATGAGAAAAACCCAGGGTAACGGTACCGCTCGCTCGCGAGAACGTGCCAACTGACAGTAAGGAATAATTAACGAACGAAAACATTAAACCCGTATTCAAACCTTAATCTCAAAAATAGCAGGGCTCGTTGCCCATTGCCCAAATTGATACGTCAATTGCTATTGGGATGCACGAAGAAACTCCAAATTCTCCGCTTTTACGAGAGGTTTGGAGCCCTCCTGACAATAAGGAATAATTAACGAACGAAAACATTAAACCCGTATTCAAACCTTAATCTCAAAAATAGCAGAGAGCCGCGTCCGTATCGTAAACCTTGTCTAACTTAAGTATCCTTAACAGTTTTAAAGATACAGCTTGTCTCAGTTGCGTGGAACACCCTGTATATCTATGAATGTCTTTTCTCTTCAACTTTTAAGCCGTAGCACTCTTTAAATCCACGTCATACTTATTGAATTTTTTTTATTTATACTCATAATTACATTCGTAAGAATTTTATATATTCGTATTCAGTAAATTAACAGGTACAATGTCACGTAGTTGTTTTCGATTTGATTGTACTTAACATGATTTGTTTTTTCATTTCATTTCACGAAAGTTTCAGAATGTTATTAGTTACGTTCTTAAAGACCCATGTTCAACATAATTCATTCAATTAATCATTACAGAGTGTGAGTTTAAGACTGTCGACTGTGTCGGTGGACACGAGTAAGAACGATTTTGTAGTAAATGTTCTTCAACATAAACTTTGCCATTTTTATGATTTTCACAATTATCAAATGTTACCACTGTCGACAGTACGATTATTGCAGATATCATCAATAATTGATTCCAACCTGACTTATTAATGCAACCCTATTACAACTACTGTTAGAACTACCTACATACAGTGTGAGGCAACATCTTTGTCCATCTAGAATATTTCCATTATTTGTATTAATATGGAAAAATGTCATACACAAAACTTGCATGTTATGGAGCGGTACATAATGTGACGTAAATACTTTTTACATGGCTAGAGGTGTTGAGGAGATTTCAAGATCATTTCAATTTTTTTAGAAGGGACGCTGAATTTTTGTTTATCGCTGTGAGATGGCCGCTATTGTGAAGATTTCAGCATGCTATCGTTAAAGGTCATTCAAGGCCAAACGTGATGGTAAAATAAATTTTCTTGCATTACAGAAAATGTTCGAAGTGTTAATCATTCGTGTCGATGCAAAGTTGCAATCTGTGGATCGCTGATCAGGTGAACGTCTTATCGCCAATGTTGTCTCATATTTTTGGTGCAGTTGGTGTTTCTTGATAGACAACATTTTTGAGTGCATTTCACTATATTTTTAAAAATAACGGAAATATTCCAGGACAATTTTTGCTCTATCCTGTATATCACCAACGGTTGATTCTCATACAGTCTGTGAATTTAGAAATTCAGGTATTTAGAAAACAAGAATAAAACACTTTTTAATTACGATTAAAAAATAGTTACAAAATTCGAAATGATCAAGCGCAAAGTCCAAAGTTCGCAAGTGCAGAGTCCGAAGTTTCATACAGGTATATAGAATCCTAAAATCTTTTTAAAAAATTCTCCCTTATATTCTAACTGTTCTGTTCTACAGTTATTTGACCGTCCAGATGCGTGTCCTTGTAGAATATTTTAATCAATGGGAATTCGAATCACGTCGCGTCTCGGACGTCCGTGAGAGGGATTTTTGTTGGGACACGCTGATTGGTTAATGGTTAACGATTGCATTTGCCAATCAGCGTGTCTAATATCGTCTTTATATATAGCGCTGTCACCTTGGAAGGGTGGGTGGCGGTCGCGAGGGGTGGGCAGAAAGTCCCAAAAATCTGGAATTTCCTCCGGGTGACTAATCGGCAAGCGGACCGTTACATACAGATGTGCCGTTCGGAAATTCGTGGTTTATGGTATGTTCGTAGGCTATTGGGCGCGAGGGCCACCAATTACTAAAAATCTAGCAAAGCAATTCTGGTGACCCTCGCAGGATGTAATCAGACCCGTGCAAGCAATAAACGAAAATCCTCAACTCAAAAATAACCGTTCCCGGTCGATCGTGTCATAAACCGTTTCTACAGAAAACCTAACAAACTGTTAAGTGAAAAGTTTCAATTTTTTCAGAGGATATAAATGTAACTTTCAGCTTTTTTCTGCAATGTTTAAAAAGTAAAAATATTACAAAATGAAGGAGTTACTGCGAAACTTCGGCTAGAATATCAATTGCTGGCTGCCATCGTCGGCAAGGATTGGAACATCTGAAATAAAAGATTACTTTTGCTTTATAAATAAAAATGTATTAACTACAAACTAGCGTATCGCTAGTCATTTTTTTCGATATTTCCATTATTTGAATTTTTAAAAACGTTTAAAGCTGACTGTTTTTAGCAAAAAATGGTTTTTCCTCGTCAAACTGCCACCATTTCTATAGTAATTTCAATTTTTAACGAATCCTACGCTACATTGTAGATAATACATTTTTATTTATAAATAAACAAGAATTTTTTATTTCAGACATTATTATGGTTGCCGGTGGTGGCTGCCAAGCAATCGATGTTCTAGCAGAAGAGGTTTCCCAATTAGCGAATAACTCCATTTTGCAGCACTTTTATTTTTTTCTAATTGGAGAAAGAAACTGAAAGTTACGTTTTTATCCTCTGAAAAAATGTTAACTTTTCATTTAATAGTTGCCTATGAAAAAAATTCCCAAATTTACCTATTTTTAGACACATCAGAGCCGTGTACCCCCTTAAAACTAAAGGTGATCCTGAAAAAAAAAAAAGAATTTATATTGGTTCAGTAGTAACATAAATAATTAAGGTGATCCAGTTACGTTGTCCACCCTGTATACACCTATAATATGTGTGAGCAGAAATTTATAAAATATTCTGCAGTGTAGATGTTGACGAATTGTCGAATTAGAGAGTTCCTACCCCTTGGACATTCATCCATTGGCCGTGAGCGTACTGCCCATCCTGGAGTTTCCAAGTTAGTAGGGTGATGGTATGGTGTCGCGGAGGGTGAGTCAGACCGAAGGGGTGATCAGGCTTAAAGGGGTATTCGCTTTTCCCGGCCGCAAAAATAGGCAATCTTTGCTATTTTTTTAATAGAAAAATCATTGTATAAATTCAATCTTTTTACAGTGTGTTTACGAACTTTTATATTTTATGTATACAAAATTTGGCTTAAAAAAGGTCAGCAGTTTTGATAGAATGCCTGCAAAATGGACGATGAGCATGATTCCGTCCTCCAAAAATGAAATTACAAATTACAAATTACTCTTATATTCAGAAATGTTCTCTTTATCGTCCGTACTAGAATCATTGATATCCGATAACGCAA
>NW_017100887.1:180826-189281 GCF_001263275.1 Habropoda laboriosa
ACATTTTGGTAAAGGAAAAAGTTGTTCAGAGTCACCCCAGCAACCCCCCATTTCCGGGTGTTCGAGGAGTTACGGGACACCCTGTATAGCACCGCAAGACGTATACTTACACTGTCTACTTTTTGAAACGCGTATCCTTCATACTGTTAACGTACATCCCCCAATTCTTCGAGAATGGAGTGTCGGTTTGACGTTTGAGTAATTTGCACAATTGACTTCTAACCCTAACGGTGAATTGTGTCACAAAGAGAAGATAAACTTTGATTAAAAATGTTCTCAAAAATAACCTTGCTAGACGTCCGTGTCATAAACCCAATCGCTTTAAATACATGCTTCAAATGCACAAGTTTAGTGTCTTGTTCGAATTTAGCATATCATAATATTATTTGTAAGTATTAAATCAAAATGAATGATGCTGAAATTGGGAGAAAGAATAAGTATTATTGAAAATTTAAACAAAAGTAAAAGTGCTTTTAATTTAGCGACTGAATATCATTTTGGAAAGTCTATAATTACTGGAATTGAAAGTAACGAATCAAAACTATTAGAATTTCGAAATAAGTTCAGTAATGAAGGCAGTAACCGTCACCGAAGTAGTTTGAAAGTAGTAAATAATGATAAATTATAATAGACCGAGCAATGCACAAATGAATGAGATACCTTGTATGTATTAGAATTCTATACATAGATTTTAGCTTTATGACACGGACGCACATCGCTGCTATTTTTGAGTGCTTTGCTTTTTAAGCTCCTTTATTAATTAAATCTCCTGTTACACCGATGTCGGGACCTAGAAAGTGTTTTATGGACGCAGAAACTCGGCGTTTCTGCACGCCACTTTCTGGTGCCCATTCGTCACTTAATAGCGAATGACGTCTCGTAATGCCGCAAGACACAGATAGGCAGTTGAGTTCCGTTAGGGGGATATGTATTCGCTTTTCCCGGCCGTAAAAATAGGCAATCTTTGTGATTTTCTTTTTTAATAGAAAAAGGCACGGTATAACTTCAATCTTTGTACAGTGTGTTTATGGACTTTAATATTATGTGTACACAAAATTTGGCTTAAAAAAGGTCAGCAGTTTTGATAGAATGCCTGCAAAATGGACGATGAGCATGATTCCGTCCTCCAAAAATGAAATTACAAATTACAAATTACTCTTATATTCAGAAATGTTCTCTTTATCGTCCGTACTAGAATCATTGATATCTGATAACGTAAACAAATATGACTCTTTTAAACTTCAAGCTAACAAAAAAATTAGAAATAATTCATAAATTTTCATGTTTCTAATACGGACGATAAAGGGAACATTTCTGAAATAATTTGTAATTTGTAATTTCATTTTTGGAGGACGGAATCATGCTCACCGTCATTTTGCAGGCATTCTATCAAAACTGCTGACCTTTTTTAAGCCAAATTTTGTGTACACATAATATTAAAGTCCATAAACACACTGTACAAAGATTGAAGTTATACCGTGCCTTTTTCTATTAAAAAAGAAAATCACAAAGATTGCCTATTTTTACGGCCGGGAAAAGCGAATACATATCCCCCTAACGGAACTCAACTGCCTATCTGTGTCTTGCGGCATTACGAGACGTCATTCGCTATTAAGTGACGAATGGGCACCAGAAAGTGGCGTGCAGAAACGCCGAGTTTCTGCGTCCATAAAACACTTTCTAGGTCCCGACATCGGTGTAACAGGAGATTTAATTAATAAAGGAGCTTAAAAAGCAAAGCACTCAAAAATAGCAGCGATGTGCGTCCGTGTCATAAAGCTAAAATCTATGTATAGAATTCTAATACATACAAGGTATCTCATTCATTTGTGCATTGCTCGGTCTATTATAATTTATCATTATTTACTACTTTCAAACTACTTCGGTGACGGTTACTGCCTTCATTACTGAACTTATTTCGAAATTCTAATAGTTTTGATTCGTTACTTTCAATTCCAGTAATTATAGACTTTCCAAAATGATATTCAGTCGCTAAATTAAAAGCACTTTTACTTTTGTTTAAATTTTCAATAATACTTATTCTTTCTCCCAATTTCAGCATCACTCATTTTGATTTAATACTTACAAATAATATTATGATATGCTAAATTCGAACAAGACACTAAACTTGTGCATTTGAAGCATGTATTTAAAGCGATTGGGTTTATGACACGGACGTCTAGCAAGGTTATTTTTGAGAACATTTTTAATCAAAGTTTATCTTCTCTTTGTGACACAATTCACCGTTAGGGTTAGAAGTCAATTGTGCAAATTACTCAAACGTCAAACCGACACTCCATTCTCGAAGAATTGGGGGATGTACGTTAACAGTATGAAGGATACGCGTTTCAAAAAGTAGACAGTGTAAGTATACGTCTTGCGGTGCTATACAGGGTGTCCCGTAACTCCTCGAACACCCGGAAATGGGGGGTTGCTGGGGTGACTCTGAACAACTTTTTCCTTTACCAAAATGTAGTTTGAAGCTTCGTTTTTGAATTATTAACGAAAAGCACTGGCCAATCGGAGCGCGCGCCGAGCTCGCGCTCAGGGACGGAGAACAGAGGCTCACCCGCACGCAATTCCGACTAATTGCAGTTTTTTCAAAAATTTATACAAATGTCGGAATGACGGCAAAAACCCATTTCTCTAAGCCTTATAAAAATAGCGGTGCAAAGTGAAATTTTTTTGACAGCGATCGACAACCGAGAAGTCACGCGTACACGTCGTTCACGATAGCGCGCGGGTAAATCTCTGTTCGCCCGTCCCTGAGCGCGGGCTCTACGCGCGCTCTGATTGGCCTGTGGTTTTCGTTAATAATTCAAAAACGAAGCTTCAAACAACATTTTGGTAAAGGAAAAAGTTGTTCAGAGTCACCTCAGGAACCCCCCATTTCCGGGTGTTCGAGGAGTTACGGGACACCCTGTAGATGCGTGACTCGTACTGTATTGCGAGAATAATGGTCCTTCGGATAATCGGCGTTTCCGTTAAGTAACGTTCGTATAACCGACATTGTACTGTAAAAGCTTTTATAATCATTCCTTCTTTCACTTCATTGGTTGTTTTATCAATCGCTAATCATCTAAACCTAATCATTGCCCAAGGAAAGATATATTAGAGCTCTTCTCTTTCAAAAGCGAACTAACATAATACCGTATAAGTAATTCTGCAAATTTAGCGAATAATAAATATAATTTTCCAATTTGACGTTCTTTCCGAAATATAAACATTCGTAGATTAAAGTAGGTCACCTTGCATACATAAAATTTACTCTGTTGCAGTGTATGTTTATTCCAAGTTAATTTTCCATGTGAATTAAAGCAATGAAAAAGTTGAATTCAACCAAACCACGCCAAAATTTGTTGTTTTCTGATATCTGAATGCAGTTATATTCCCCGAAATACTTCCCTCTCTACGCAGTGAAACGGAGCCAGAGTTGCATGTTAATCTACTTACTTCGTTATACAGAGTAATCCGTTTATCACTTGCTTCTAAAATATTTACACCGCTTTTAGAAATAAGCTAAGTCGTCTTTGGTGAAATTATTCAAAAGGGTATACATATATGAACGGGAATATATTGAAAAGGGCATATATTATAATTAATAAAACACCTTTCCCAAGCTCACTTTTTTACAAGATTTTAAAGTTATTTCCAAATCTTTTTGTAAAATCATTCTTTTGTTTCATAATGCCTAATTTTTTCTACATAGTGTTATAAATAGAGTATTCTGTGATAAATTCAGCAAGCTATGCTTTTATGACCTTGGAATGACCTTAATCGTGAAAAATTACATTTCTGTTATCTTTAATATCTATTCCAAAGTAGAAGGTATATCGTTATTTAATTATAGACATAGACAATATTTCGCTTAAAAACACAATACATTAACGGCGAGCGAAGTCTTAAATGCAAAATTTCCTAACCGTTGGATTGGTCGAGGTGAATAAATTGTCTACACGATCCCTGAACCTGACCAGTTTATATTTTTTCCTGTGGTGCACAATAAAAGACGTGTTTTATTAATCACGATATACACCATTTTGAATCTAATAATTTTATTAAAAACAATTTACCCCGTTCCTAAGAGCAACGAAGATATTTCAAGTGCAACGGATAAACAGACCATCCTGTATACATTGTAATGGGCGTTGTCGAAAGTTACGAATAGCTTTCAGACTATTATGCTTTTACACATACAGTACGAACATATTAAAGAAACAAACATCAACATCTTCTAGGTTGGAACCTCGAGATTTCTCCAGGTTAGATGCATAACTAAGCAAACGAGTTTCGTATTCATGAATATGGATTTTTCGTACCGGTTAGCTGTGCACCATCAAGGGTTTCGCTCCTAGTGTGGTTTCACCATACCACCTTTTAACAAATCTCTCTTGAATCCAGGTGTAGGTAGGCAACTATGCAAACTAACACAGTTACATGTGTATCTAAGCGAACCAAACGATACGTCCCCTTCTGAAACTTCGCTTAACGAACCGAACACAACGAACTGAACGTTGTGAAATTCTGCACATTCTTCCACGATATTCCAACGTTTTGAAATATATTTGAAGCATTAGATAAAAAGAAATAAAGAAATTTATTGTAAATTCATTAATGTGATGGTACTACTGTAGTATCAGGGCCTCTATACCATAAAATAGGAAACTGGCACGGGAGAATAGAGAGGGAGTGGTTGGCGTAGCGCGCAAAGCCTCGGCTTTGCTAAGCCGAAGGTCCCGGGTTCGATTCCCGTTGGGTCCCTCAATATTTTTCCGTCGTCGGTTCCTGCAATTGGAGGCTCGTCCGGGATGGAGGCATATACGGCTGCACGAAGCCAGGGCGCTGTGAGATGAAAACATCTCGAGGGTTTTCACGTCTCCCAAAAATGCGTTGTTTGGCTGTGGTGCCACTGTGTGGGGGAGTGTACCCGAAAAGTGTTGAGTTTGTTGAGTTGTGTTGCACTGAGGATATTCGAGGGCGAATGTCAGTTCAGGATGGCCGAGTGTAGTATCGGGGCCTCCATACCCAAAAATAGGAAACCGGCACGGGAGAATGCAGAGGGAGTGGTTGGCGTAGCGCGCAAAGCCTCGGCTTTGGTAAGCCGAAGGTCCCGGGTTCGATTCCCGTTGGGTCCCTCAATATTTTTCCGTCGTCGGTTCCTACACTACTAATAGATATTTCATAGTTATAAAAATGACTTATAGATATACTAGGTGGAAGAGGTATAGCGTGGTTGTAAATCACGACGTTAACCCTTAACTGGTCAGGTCGGGTCTGATGAATCTCAAGAAATTTTTAAACAAATGGCAATCAAAAGCCCGTACATGCACGGACCTCTAATGATAAAAAGCTACCCATTATGGTTCAGTCTTTGTGTACTCTGAAAAAATAGCAATGTGTAATTTGAAAAAATAGCAGTTCTGAGTTTTATAGGGCGGACCACGGTATAGCGAGGTGGCAAAATTGGTCAATAGTGAAAAGAAACATGTTTTGGGTATCAAGACAACCGAATTGGCTGAAAAATAAGCAATTAAGGACCTGAAATCTCGGTCAGGGCCGTGAGAAGAAACGTTTGAAACTCACTAGCAAATTTAGCTTTGCGGTTCAAGTGAGTTCTATAAAACTTTAATGACTATTCAGACACAATTAACATTTACAGATTTTCCACTTATAAATGAAATACAGCTAGTCACAAGTTGTTTCTCTTTTATACAGCAGAAACCTAAAACGGAATACAGTATATGGCCGTTAAGTGCGGCGACATCAATCAATCCTGCAGTTCGAGGATTTAATTAATTGCTATATCGTGGCCCGCAGGACTAAATTTACCAAAAGGCGTATTAGGCGTATGCTGAGGCCTCACTCTCTATGGGGCCACATTTTAAAACCTTACTCCTCAAAAACAACAATATTTAAAATCAACCTAGTTACAATTGCAAAATAAAATACCTATTTTTAAATATTAAATTCATAATATAAAAACAAGAGGCCGCTGAAAACGAAAACGCCAAATTTATTTAAGACTTGTTCTTTCGAAGCCTCATAATGATGTTACGCCTAGGGCCTCCAAAAGTATAAATGGTGGCGCGCACAATACAAGACGGTAGCCAATGACAATTTTTCATGCTACTTTAGACATTGCAAGCGTCAATTCATATATTTCATACAACAGGTCTGTTCGGGTCGCGTAATGCTCGATGCTTAAGTGCCGAACCGGTACGCGAGTTTATTCACACTTCGATTCGTTCAGTGTGAAATGCTAAGAACTAAGACGAATCTGCCTTTTGTAGCAACTATTTTATTTTACAACAAGAGTGATAACTGAAGGTGACGTTGCGACGTGACTATCAGATACTATTTTTTCTGTCACCACCTGCCAAAAGACGCGCCCTTGCTTCGTGTCCTTGGTTTTATCAACTCGGCCAGTTGCTGATTGATGACCAATTTCCTCTATGGGGTGTAGGTGCTGTCTCTTCATTGGTGGAGATTATTTAGGTGGGACGCAGCTCCTTCCAAGGGAAAGGGATTGTTGCTAACATTGGAAATTCCATTTTTTGGGGTTTTTCCCAGGGGTTGCCGCGTGAATTTCCACCGCTCACGTGACCTCTTCACGGGGGGTACGGTACGCGCGAGAGGACCGGTACCTCGGTCTGGCGGCCAAGTGTGATCGAACAAGTTTATGACGATAATCCGCCAGACTGAGGGTTCGTCGCAATTTCTTGCGATGCAACAAGGTCTAAAGTCATAATTGTTTTAGACGGCATCGTATATTTATGACATCACAACGTTGCAGGCGGTGTCAAAATGAGTTTAATGATATATGATACCATGACTTTCGCATAACCTTGGACTCAAAAATGTAATATCATTTACAATTTAAGCACATAAAATAAAGGGAATTAATTAATTAATATTGTTGCGCTTTGATTTTTTTTCGTTAGGTATGGTGTAATAAGACAACGTAAACTCAACTGGTTCATTTACAACAACTTTATACAGGGTGTCATGTAACTGGTGGTACAAGGTGGTGATTCTACATCGAAAACTGAATCGAAAATAAAGAATAAAATATTTTCATAAAAGGTTCAGTTCTCGAGAAAATTGAATTTTAAAATTCGTCGAGTGCGCGTGCTCTCGGCTGTGCATTTGTACCAATAAACGATACTAATGTCATGGTAAATATTGATAATACATTTATTAACGATTTCCTTCGTTTAAATTTACATTACTGAACAAATTGCTGAAAGTGACGTCTGTGTTAACTGTGTTAACAAATACTTGCTCTTTGAATCGGAGAGTCACGGTCTGATGATACGATGTTCAATTGTGTGAAAGCTTGTACGATTCTTTCTTTTAGCTGCAGATTTACACTATTCTCTGCGTAGACTATTTCTTTGCAAAATGTGACATTACCACTGTTTATCAATGTTAGTATGAGCAGAAGCAACAGTTTGTAGCGAATCTTTAATTCAACTTTCTCGAAAACAAACCTCGTATGAAAAAATTTTATTCCAAATTTTTTATTTAGTTTTTTCACGTAGAATCATCATTTGTCCGCTTGTACCACCAGCTATACCACGCCCTGTATAATATAATAGAACAGAAATTAGTGGGAATCGTTCTAAAAAGTATTCGGGAATCCGTCTCCGGTTCGTCAAAGACTGACACATAATCAATAACAATTTCGGTCTTCGATCATCTTCTAACTTCCGGAGCGAGAACTCGCAGGCTCTGTAGTTATACACGGTGTTTTCAACAATATTTCAACGTATTTAACATGTTTGCTACTTCATACTTCAAGTATAATTTTCCCATTTCTATTGTATGTAAAATGTCTTTATTTTACAATTAATTTAATTTGTTTTAAGTACTCGCGGCAATAATTATGCTGTTAAGAAAGTCATTTTGTCATAGTGTATACATAACTCTTGTTAACTTATTCAGCATTGACGTGAAAGTAGATTCCTTAAAATACATACTGTTTTAACTGTGGAAGCAGGATGTATCCTCTGGTTTCCTCATTTGATACCGAGACAGAACAGACAGCCTTACTCGCTATTTCTTTCTGTTCATACATATACTCATACACTGACACGCTTGTATTAAGTGCATCATTAACTCATGTAGATTTGCGTGGTCTGCAATTGCTACTTACTTCTGGAACTCGCAATTCCTTTTTATTAGTGTATCTAATGATCAGCGCGGTTTGACTGCTTTAAATATAAAGCTTTCTTATCGAATCACTTGTGTAAATCATACGCAATTAGATATATTATGTGAGAATATAACAGGTTCTACATAATCATGTATTCGAATGTACGAAACCATTGCTATATTATTTGAGTTCCAATCAAAATAATTTTTTTGCCTTTGTTTGTTCGAGCAAAAAAATTCATTTCATTTGTCTTTTTCATCCTAATGACATAGTGATTGATATATACAGTTTGGGATTATA
>NW_017100887.1:189336-211706 GCF_001263275.1 Habropoda laboriosa
CTTCAAAGTTATTAAAAAATTTAGCGATGTCGGAGGTACGTTAAAAATTACAGTTCGATTAAAGAAAAAGTGATTCCTTGTTCAAAAGTAAATTGAGATTTTGATAATTTTGTTGGACAAGGTTATTTTTGAGAAAATTAATTTGCAAAATTTACCGAATGTACAGGAATTTGTTATTAATGGTCTGGATTATATGCTTATGAAAACATGATCAAAAACATCATCTGTATGCATAAATAAAAGTTATTTTGCTGTTAATGACGTAATAATTGTTATCATATGATGTAATTATTGTAATCATAAATTCAGTAATGGAAACAGCAGATCATTAAAGGAAATTAAGATGCTTGAACACGTCGAAATGAATTTATACAAAATAGGACAATATATGGGGTGTCTTTTTTAACTGGATAAGGTGTAATATCTCAGAAGGAACTGAAACTGTCGAAACAATGTTCTTACAAAAGTCGCTTGGTATGATGGGGGACATAATGTGGTATAAATAGTTTTTCTCAGGTGAAATAATTTTACGGTCAAGTGTATTTTTTTCAATGGAACGCTATGTTTTTCTGTTCTTAATATTATAGCGTTTGTTGAAACGAATTCAACGAGGTGCCACATTAAGTCGTTTCAATTTATAGAAAGTTGTAAAATCGTAGAGAAGTTGTATTAAAGCAGCGTTTAGCTGGCCAAAGGCGTGCGACATGTACAGTAAATTCTCTACAAGTGTCAGTCAGTTTGGATTCTACAAGTGTCAGTATAGATGGTCCTACGCCTAGGTCTGCGTCATTGCTGCGCCTATGTTATCTCGCTCGCTGTCAGTCAAGCGTGTAACGCTACACCACTCGGTTTCTTTTACGAGATTTCACGGCTCGACAATAATAGAAAAATATAATTTCCTTAATTTTACTTTTTTCCATCTGAAATTTTTTTTAACATGTTGGTGAGATTTTTCTGATGAAACTGATATCAAACACGATATAATTTGTCTGGCGTGACAGTGAACGTGTTAATAAGTAATGTTGTTCAAATTATGTCGTGTTTTATGTCATTTTCATCAGAAAAATTTCATTAATATGTTACGAAAAATTTCGGGATAAAAAAACGTAAAATTAAAAAAGTTGGTATTTAAATCGCTTGGTTGCTTCGACTCACGTTTCATCCTTATCTTTTATTCGCTGTCCTTGCCTACATTCGGCAAACTACAAAGGTGGGCGCCAGGCTCGAAAACGTAGTCCCTGGACTCTACAAGTGTCAGGTTTAGGTTCCTTGCGGACTGACACTTGTGGAGAATTTATTGTATATATTGATTTGACTTCCAAATTCTATTTTACGACTTTTCATAAAACGAAAAGAATATATACATATATAAAGCGTTCCATTCAAAAAAAAGGAACTTGCTTTGAAATTTCCCCCACTACATTACCCATGAAAAAATTATTTACACCACATTATGTTCCCCGTCAAACCACGCAACTTTTATAGGAACACTTTTTCGATAGATTCAGTTCTTTCTGAGATATTCTACTGCGTACAGTTAAAAAAGACACCCTGTAGAAGATCGAAATCAATACCGTATAATATGTAAGTATACTTCGTATGTATACGTTCCTTCACTTTGACGGTCCACATACTTTTTCAGGCATTTGTCACCATTCGGTGAAAAATTGCATTAACAAAATTTTGTATCATCATTACAATTTTATTTATCTTAACTAAAGCATTGAATTTGATCTAAGCCATCACAGTTACAATGTAGAATGCATAAAAGTTTATCAAAATGACCCACAGTATTAACATAAATGATGTTATAAACTTACATGAAGATTGATTTCGCAAATTTAGCATTGGGTGTTGGAAAAATAATATGCACCGAAAAAAATGTTCTAAAATATTAACATCGATAAGTGTAGATTAAATGTACGACTACTTATTCAATAATTATTTTACAATACCAATTTGGTTTTGTGCAAGGAATCATTTATTTATCGATTGTAATATAATTTGAAAAACAATATAAATTTATTTTTTTTACATTATAAGTTTAAGGGTATTTCAACGTATAAAAGTTTTTTCATACAAGGATGAGTTGACCAACCGTGCTTCATGAATTTCACGGTGAATTGCTGAGAATGCAACTTTCCAGAAATTTAATTCAAAGTTTTGGAACGTCTAGTGCGCTGCTCTCAATTTCTGCTATATATTAGGGTGTCTTATCGCAAGTTGTGCGCTCTACGTTATTAACAATATATCAGGTGTTTGTACATAAAGGTGTACTTTTAATTCACAATGGAATGCTTTACTTGAAATTTTCTTCAGGGCATGTTTGATGGAAATCTCATAAACTGTATTATTTCTTGTCATCAACTCGATATGATTGGTTTTTTACGCTTACACACATAAGTCAAATTCGTTATCACTTAATTCTCCACATGACAATTATCTCGAAACAAATGAAACTCCATGAATGTTTTAAATATGCTAATAAGTATGGCAGTAAGTAATGTTATTAAAAAGTGGAATACATAACATAACAACGTTTCATCTAATTGAAGGATTTGCAACGAAATAATATCCATTTGTATTACTGTTCTCTGTTTGACAGAAAATATTTTCAAAAGTCGAAAAAAAAAGTTATTTAATGGTTTTTCTTACAATTCAATTTTCGCAAATATTGCAGTACAGATCAAGTCAAGTTCTTGAAATTTATGAAAAATTTACCGCAATGTTGTTAGCGTCTAGAATAAATATTCAATATGCTTCTATCGTTTCAATATCCGTTTGCGTACATTTCTTCGTACATGTTAATCAATAAGTTGAGGTTTTTTTAACTATGTCGCAACAATAGTGTCAAACTCGCTATTTCAATTTATTATTTTCTTTAAACATGAAAAGTTAAGTGTTGTATACCATATATCTTAAATATCTCCAATTTATTTCTTTTTCTTTAGAAATTTTCTGTCAGAGTGCTTCTTCTGTTAGACTTAAGATATCACTTACATATAACTCTAGATGATTTCGTCGTATTTATCTGCAACGTGTGAAAGAAATCAAGCTGTACTATGCATAATAGGCTATCACACGATAAGGAATACATAATTCTACATAGTTCTACATAATTCTAAAATACTTCAGCCATCCAAGACGAAGTTTGAATTAGTGTTTCATTAGTAACGTGTACATTTTTAGAAATACGTTAGATAAATAATGAGAAAACGCAGAATCCATTTTTTATTACTTGTATAATTCGTATATTATTTGCACACCCACATTTTGTTTTCAACATTTTAACTACTTATTTTTATATCATCTCGCGATATTACGACGTATTCCCTTAAAGCTGTGACAATATTGTTTACTCTTTAAGCTAGAAGAAACGATAAAAATGATATTGGTAATAAAAGATTTAAATTGATCGTCAATTTATTTCATGCAACATTTACGAAAAATGTTCGAGCACGTAATTTGGATAACAGTAAGCTTTCAATTTGTTACGACAAAATAGTTCAAAGACATTAACACTAACCTCACCACGTTTCGGTCAAACGACCGGTTTTTGAAATTTTGAAAACTAATTAAAAATTTTCTTTCTTCCTCGTATTTTGTTAAAAATAAAAATATGTAATTTTTTCTTCGTTCATTATTATCTAAAGGCTATTGTCTGCGTCTATATTGAATTCACGATCACCTGTGTATTTCTTCTCGGAAGAAATATGATTATTTCATAACACCTATTGTACCATAAAGTGACGGTACGGTTAGTGTTAACAAACTTTCTTCTCTGGTTGTTGAAAATCCTTCAATATCAATAATTGAAAATGAATGGAATGAATCGAACAAAAAAGCAATTACAACTTAGGTATCTAATCTTACCTTCCAAGAAGCTCATAGCATGCACATCTTCTCGGCTGACCCTCGTATATGCACGTATAGCAACTACTTTTATATTCATAACACACATTGTAACGTCGTTTTGCTGTCTTCTCGATCTACATTATACACGGTACCTTTACGTTCGAGTTTGAATTAGCATTTCTTCCATAAGGACTGAACTCCTCTAACAGCATTTACGTGCTACTAGATTAAACTAGAGCCCGCTTCTCCTTTACATATCCGTGATTAGAACTGTCTCTGCGAGTATCAACGTTTTAGAGCCGGAGTAGCGGCGAGGAAGGACTATCGCCAAGCCAAAGCAGCGACTACGAGGATCAAGAAGAACTAGAGAATCAACACTCGGCCGCCGTACACACAGTACGTGACATATACAAGTCCGCCTTTCACGAGTGTCTCCTTTCTACTTTCTGCTCTCTGTCGTTGTGCTGCTGCAGTGTGTTGCATGATTGTTGTTCCTTAGAACAAATGTCCCTTTAATTATGCTGTAGAGACTACTAAGCGGCGTGCATACAGTCACCACGGAAAGTAAGTTAACGCTCCCGCGAAGCTATTCAAATTGATGAAAAGATCGTGAACATTACGCTACTATGAGACGAGACGTTATTTTCGTTCGTTTTTTTATTTCTGCAAGATTCGTGTATTCGGTAGCGATTTTAGCAGAGTTTTAGGAATATTATATTTACTACCGATAATCACCGATTTTAATGAAATTTTTTTCTTGGCAATCGTCCACATCAAAGGAGTGAGAATCGCTCTCGAAATCGAGGGTAGTAAGCGTACTTATTGTTAGTGCAATATCTTGAAAACTATTAGTGACAGGGGGATGGTGTGAATTGACGAAATTTGTATTTCTGAACGACGAATGTGGCTGTGTAAACAGATTTGGAAAACCTCCATTTGTTTGTTCTACAAATTACAACTTTTTTCATGAATTTTTCTCGTAAAATAATTACAGATTTTGTGTAATACGAAATACGGATAAATCAGAATTCTGACTTTTCGCAAAATAAAAGAAACAATTATTCTTAAAATTTGCTCTAATTCTATGTTAGCCCGAGGCTTACAGCACGTTGCAAACAATAATTTACAGTTTCCTGTCTATGATGATTCTCGAATTTAATATTTTTCTGAAATTTAAAGAATGTGTTGTATAAATTTGCAATTGTAAACTTTATTAGCACTGTTTGATCTGTCGAAAAAGGATCGAGAGTATTTGAATTAATGTATGGGTTGAGAAATGTGTGACAGTGAACCGAGATCTGGACGAAAACGGCAAACATTAAGGCGGCAAAACAAATCAGTAGCCCGGGAAATAAGGAAGAATCTTTTAACAACATCTGAAGAAATAAAAGAAAATTTTGTTTTACTCACCCATTTAATGCAAGTATAGCAGAGGATAAGAGAAGCCGGACTTCATGGCCACGTGTGCCGCAAAGAAACAATTACACTTTTCGTATGAACACATAATATTATTTGGAGTGTTGAATAAAAATTCGAAATTTTCAATTAAAATCAGAGACAATACGTTTGGAGAAAGACTGGAGAAGCGTTTAAAATGGACAATCTAAAAACAACCGTGAAACGGGTCGGTTTTGATATGGAGGATCTTTAATTATTATTAACGTCAGACTAACAGCAATTAAGTACATAGAAATACTGAAAGATTTATTCAGTTCTGCAGTTAAAATCGGTTCTGGACGTAATTTTATTATATCGACAAGATAACGACCCCACACACGAAACCAAAATTATAATACTATTTCCTCTCAACCCTACTGAGCACATACGGGATCATTTAAAAAGAAACATTTTGGTAGAAAAAAACAAAAATACTTTGAAAAAAGAATGGCGTGGCACAAGTGCAGACGTAACAAGAAATTAATTTGCAGCATACTGAATTCTCTAAAGGCTATTATAGAAGCAAAAGTATATAACACTCGCTACTAATTCAAGTAAAATATGAAAAATTTTGAAGAAAATTTAAATCGTTAACTTACTTTCCGATGCTGTAACAATGGAAACACGTACTTTTTTTTTATTATACATTCTTAATTCTTTACGACTGAATCAACTTTGGTTTTATTTTGTATACGTTATATACGTTAACAAAGTTATACCGCTATTATTTACCTTGTATACCTTGAATTTATATGTTTGCCATTGATCGTTACCTTATATACTTTTCGTGGCGACTGTACGTACTAAAACGATGCATATTGTTGGCTTAGTAGAAGAGTAACGTCGGTTTCAACGTAGCTACTATAAGATAACCTTCTAACAATCTACTTCTAGTTATCCAATGGAAGTTTCTTTAAAACAATCGCTGGTTTATGGATTTGTAAATTTGCAAATTAATCATGTCGAATAATAACGAAATACATTAGCTGACTCCTGGAAAATAAAATTTAATTACGAAAGTTAACTGTATTTCGTTCTGGTAGGAAATTAATTACCGCTGAATCCAACAATATTGACAAACAAACAAAGCGCATTGCGGATTACTCTTACACGAAAGAACGATTATTTGTAAATAAAAAATGGACCGATAACGAAAACAATGGTCAAAAGATGTTGCGGCGGAATTATAAAATACTAATGTTATTCGTTCAAAAGAACAGTTTCATTGAACAGGAAACTGAATAAAGCATTACATTTTGTTTTAATCCGTAAAACGATGTTACATTTCTTCTAAATAATGTATTTTCATGAGTACTTGAAAAAACATACCGGGTGAGTTGAATTGATACTGATACATCACTTGTTCTTTTAGCATTAGCTATTTAAATAGTACAAAATTTAACCACTTTTCCCAGAATAAAGCTGATAAGTTGAAAAATTTTTTTACATGATTTTAGTGTAAACAGTCGATAAATTGAATAATAAAAGTAACAAAACCGACGTTACTTTCTTATTAACCCCATGGTGGAAAAATCCAAGTACGTTAAAATCTAGGATATTTATTTTTCTTAATTTTCTGTATCTTGTTTGTCTGCTGGGGTAAGTAACTCTTCGATATTGTTAGTTTATCTTCACTCATCTGGCTAGCTTTTGATACAAAAATTTTCACGATACTCTTTTAACTCACGCCTAACGATTCTTTTATTTTAACCCTTTCGCGACGGCGGAACTAGGCAACGATACGCCACTAACGGACGGGTCGTCGTGCCATTAGTGCACACCATGAGTGTCTCGCGTTTTTCGAGCTCCCAGTGTGTCCGTGTAAAACCTTAGAGGATTTCGTTGGAACAGCAGAGGACTTATTGCATAAAGGGAATGTTGTCGAGGCCTTGTTCTGTATTTTAAAATAAATCTTCACTTCGAGTTGTTGAAGCGCGAGCCAATGCGACGCGCTTAGTGGATGCCGGATATAACCGGCGCTAGCCAGTGTGAAGCATTTAGTGGGTGCCGGATATAACCGGCGCTAGCTAGTGTGAAGCAATTAGTGGATGCCGGATATAACCGGCGCTAGTCGCGAAAGGGTTAAATACACAATTGATTCGTTGCATTTGACCAAACCGAATCTCCTTTGAACTTCGATCCAGATCGGTGAAGTCGACATTAGTACATTTTATGTTCAGTATTAAACGCATATAAGTTTTGTACATCCGTTAGTCACTAGTTTGAACTTCCTGTTTTAGTACCACTTCACTGCACTGTGTAGATGTATTGTAACGAGTAATGAGATTCCAATAATAATTAAAGGCACACACATCAAAGGTAAAAGTAGATGCTTGCGAATATTACTACGATATATACTATACAATCACAACACATGCGTCTACTCCACCGACAAGTCGACAACGACAACACGTAGGATCAAAGCCGAAGTTCATTAGCCTCTGAATCTACCACGGACGTGCCTTATGTAAAATCGTTGCATGTTTCGCGAAACCACAGAACATTCGGTATAATCACGAGAAAGATTCCAAATCTCGATCCCTATTGTAAAAAGACTTCATTGACCAACTTTGCATTAATCGAGGATCTATGCGGATGAAAGAGCTGAATGTTGCCACAACCCGATCGCATTACGATAGGAGGGTAGTTCAAAGTCAAACGATTTAAATGGCATCGTAGAGAAGAAAAGCGTTGGACTTAATTTTATAAGTCCGCTCCTTGAAGGAAAAATATGCCAATATTTCGTCGCAATCTCACAATTTCTTGTTTCAGCATTGTACACGTAGAGTGCCTTTCATATTCTACTAAGAACGCGCCGTGATTTCGTATAATTCCTCGATTTATCTTACTATCATGAAATTCCTTTCTTCACTTCGATACATGTAAAGAGAGGAAAGCTCTTTGTATTTCGTCCTTCTGCAATATTTTGTTAAAATTTTCAGTCGGAAGCTAGCGCTTTGCTCGAAGGCGACGCCAGAGCAGGAGTCGCAGGACGAGCAAGAAATTTGAGGCATGACGTACAGCGGAAAATTTCGAGGCTCCGGCAGGATCGTGCCTCTTCCGAGGCCTTCCCATGCAGCGCGAGCAGCGTGGAGAGTCTTCCGAGCGGAAGTGGTTCGAGCACGCAGGCACTTGTGCGTGCAGGAAGCAATCACAGTTCAATATCTTACGAGGACAGAGATGCTATCAGTCCGACATCCATTGGTCCTGTGCTTTGCAGAGCTAGGGCTTTGGTCGATTATACACCTAGTCCTTACGACAAAGAAGCACTGAAGTTCAAGGTTTGTTTATTTTTATCATCACCTCGTAAAATCATTTCACTCATTCCGGTAATTTTCAGTTCGTCGTTCTTGCGTTAAATATTTAAATAAGCATTTTCTAGAATAATTCAATATTGCTACCTGTAATTTTGTGTCACATTAACCCTTATGTCAATAACCGGGCACCCTTTTGCACATTTTTCTCACTTAAAGTATTCGATCTTCCCGGTAAAGGATTCAATATCCGGCCCGGTCGTTGTTACTTGGCACATTTCCTATACATGTATGCTTCAAGTTTAGAACTTTGTTATCAGCAAACTACTAAAATTGGACGATAAGGTAGACGTCAATTGTGGTTATTGACATAAGGGTTAATTGTGCATGCATAAGTTTCCTTGATTTTTCTTCCGTTCATTTCGAAAAGAACAATTTTGGACACTATATCTAACGTTTAAGTGTATTCTGAACTGATTTTCAAAAATAAGAGAATATTTCTTTTTTAAAGTGATGCATTTTATACGGTTACTTTATGACGTCAATAAGTTGGGCACTATTTAATCACACTTTCAGACAATACAACATATTAGAGTAGTATTTACTTTTCCACTTCTATTTATTTGGTCAGTATTTTTCTTAATTAATTGTATGTATTTAAAAAAAAAATAGTCAGTAAAAATGAATATTTTGGTCGATAAAAATAATTAATTGTCAGTATTAAATCGAATTTTGTCGGTACAATTTTGTTTATTTGATTGGTATTAACGTGTTTCTTGGTGTTATTGCACACTGGCCATCTATTTAAAATACTGACAAATTATTATGTTTTTTATGTAAATACTGATAGTTTTTCTATTAATCGATGCAATACTGACCACTTATATTACGTACTGACGTTCTATTTCAAATACTGACCAATTATTTAAAATACTGATTACAAATTTTTTTAAATACCGACCCAACAAATAGCAACCTTATTTTTCTATCATCCCTCAACATTGGTCCATCTTGTAGAATACGATTTCGATCAGATAACAGAAAGATATGCTTTAAAGAAACAATAATTAGCCATTTATCTGATTATTACTTTGTTATAATTTTTTTATTGCAAAAACATGTTTTTGCGAAGGTCCATTTAGACTAAATCGTCGATAACTTCCTTTCTAACTCTTTATTTATTAGTACATCCTCTTTTATAAGCCATGGCTAGCTTTTGGCTTGTATATTTAAAAAAAATCTAGGCACTACTAGTATTATTACATATGGACACTCCCGTTCGTAAATATTAGGACACTTATTGAATGCAAACTAAATCTGAACAGTCATTAGAAAATTATTAAGATCCAAAAAAAATATTCAGTTTGGAATCTTTAGCATAAGGAGCACATATATTTTTATTGTTATACACCTATCCCCCGATTTACACGGTACTTTATTTACACGGTTTTCAAAATAACGGCTTTTCAGAAATATAAACTTTTAAAAATAAAAGTTTACGCTGCGCACATACCTTTTTTGCACACAAAAAGCATTCATTATTGTAACGTAAAGTTTGCTGCCGCCGCGGATCTTTCATTGACGACCGGCTATTTTCGCCTTCATCGATCGCTCGCTGGAAACTAAACCCTGACCCTGAATATTTTTTGTTTTTCATTTTTATTTTATTTTTATTTTACATTTAAAATAATGAATTTAATTAAATCACGGACTAAATTATGCGCATTTTGTTTTTTCCCCGATTTACACGGTTTTTCATACAAAAAGCCATGATTTCGATTTACACGGTATTCTGAGGAACCGATCATCCGTGTAAATCGGGGGACAGGTGTATTGTCACCTTAATCCCATAAGTTCGTGCCGAAAGCGAAACAAAATTTAATGAAAATCCAAGGGAATAGTATAGCGACGACATAATGATCTTACCAATAAAGAAAAATAGGAAAAAGTTGTGGAACGAGAAGGCGCTCACGTCTTTTTTTTTATCAAATTTAATGGTTTATTGGAGATATTGATCTAAATTATAAAATTCGACACAAACTTATGGGATGACCTAATACTTAAATACTTAATAAATTCTAAAGAGAATGCAATAATTAAATTTTGCTTCTTTCCATTGCACTTCCTTCCTTAATTTTCGTAAATGAACATTTTCTGGATAAGTGTATTAGGAGTCGTACTTTCCTTGACACTGTAGTACGCTAAAAGTAGATAACTCTAGCAGTATTTAGAAATATTAATAGTGGATCAGTTCAAAATCAACTCTGTTTAATACTAAAACTTGGTTGTTCTACTATTGAGTTTACTACGTCTAGTTATAGTATTAAGGTGACGATATGACACTAACTTTGGCGGAAATAAATGTAATTTAGATCATATCTCTGGTTGGCATAACTCAAAAAATGTCAATTTTGATTTTTTTGCACAGCTAGATTCCATAGATACAGCATTTTTATCGTCTAAAATGGTAAATTTCTAACTTCCTTAGTTTCATACCAGAGTGCAAATGAAATTATACGATCAGTATTCAACTATTAGTCAAATTCAAACTTTAGACCGTTGTTCCTGTAAAATTTACATTTTTTTAGGTACAGTCACTATCACCGTTAAGCAGCGATATAATACTCTCTGTACGAACATAATAGGTGTCCCAATACTTATGAACGTCAGTGTAAGTATAAGTATACACGCCAAAACAGTCAGGAATCTGTTTGAAATATTTCTTTTGCCAAATGAGAAAAGAAAATCTTGAAATTTGATGACAAAGGTCACGTAAAACTAAGAACTATCCTGTCACAGATCCTTATTAACAATAATAGAATAGTATACCTTAACTGAACTGCAACCAAAGACACGTGTTACGATAGATGTCTAGCATTCGATGAGTGTTTTATAATCCTAGTTTTAGTGATTCAATGTTTCATTAGATAATGGAATCGTGTACACATATTTACACAACATTAATTTAATGTTATTCCCAAGTAAACTGTTAATTAAATACACAGGGTGAGTTGCGCAAACTGGTATAAGTAAATATCTCCGAACTGACGTGAGACATCAGAAAAGTGTTGAGACTTCTATCGTAACAGGTGGTACATTTTCCGTGGTACGTGAAATATTTTTAGATTGTGTAAATTTTGAGTTTTCAACGATAAATTTTTGACCCCGTGGCCATTTAGGATATGCGAAAGCGAATGCAGTAACATGTTATAATTTGACCTTCAAATGACCTTGACTGGCGAAATTGGTTTACTAATGGTGTCTGTCACTGTTGCTACTTACCATGTATTCGACACTGTCAAAATGTTACAACAGATGTTCAAAATGTTTTCCACCTACTTCTAAACATTTACGAATTCTCGGTTGAAGAGACTGTAGTATTGAAGTCAACATCTGAGGTGTACTTTCTGTACAAACTTATCGAAGTCTGCCCTTTATATCTTCTTTTGTTGTCGTTGCATTTTTCATTGCTGGTTCGTTAGTAAACCCCCCCGCAGAAAGAAATCGAAGGGCGTCAAGTTTGTTCAATTATCCAATAATTGTACTATATCATCTACATAATTTAATAATGCATGTTAAGACTGTTAAAAAGTAATAGTTACTGGAATTTTGGGTTCAAACATGAAAAAATCCTTTAGAAACTGTTATCATCCGTTGAATTTCCTTTAGATTTCCTTCAGACTGAAGTTGTTTTCTTCCTTCGAAACTTTTCGATGCTACGTACATCACTTCATAATAACACTAGCCAACTCGAATGAACGCATGTGTAGAAACTTGTGTTTAATGCTTTGAATTACAAAGTGTAGAGGTTCTGAAAGGATTCCACGTGCAATGTGCCAAGCAAATTGCAACACGACTTTTGTTGCAGAAGGGAGACATCATCGACGTGATACAAATGAACAAGAGTGGTCTATGGAAGGGTGTTTTGCACAGCAGGATAGGCCACTTTAAGTTCATAAACGTCGAGATACTAAACGACAGGGTTCCTAGGCGCGGCGAACCTGAAGGGCGAGGGAAGTGGGGCCAGAGGTATAGGCAGAAACCCGGTTCCGTTCAAGAGCTCTTGCAGAGAATGAATCTTCAGGTAGAGAGCAATATCTTGCCACGACTCGAACAAACTGATTCGCATTTGCATCGTTTCGAATGCAAAGTAGGGAACCTGTTTTTATACGTTTCTTTATTTGCTGGACCTTTCCCTTTTCATCCATATCCCACCTCACAGTCCACCTCTTCTTGCGTACACCTTTTATACCACGTACAATACACATTCCCACGGATCGTGGCGTGCTCCTTTTTCGTCAACACTTCCTTTTTCTATCTTCCTTTTATCCTACACCCTCGGTTCCTAACTTCTGCTTTTGTTGTGTTATTCGGTGCTCTTAGTGATTGATATTTAGTTGCCTCTTTTGTACGAGCTTATAAGGTAAAGGTACCAGTAGTTGACCAGTTTTTAGAAAAACGCAAAAAATAAGGTTTCTATAGGTGATTCTCTTTTGAAATAAAATGCACCTGACATGCCAAGACATCTATCGATTAAATTTCAAAAGAATTACATGTGAAATGAAGTATGCGTAGTAACAACGGACGTCTAAATTCATTAAGGTAAGTAATATGCCTCCATATTGCTATTTCCTTAACGTTTCTGTTAAGAACAGCTGCAGAACTCTTCGTGACTGAATTATTTACCTATTAAATTCTCACAGCGTTTTCTAAGTGATAAATGCAACGTTTCTGTTATTCTAACCACAAAAAGCAATAGTTTATTGGGGGGTCAAATTCTGAATCTTGTTATTCTAATAGTTTTTAGAAGTTGACCGGGGTGGTCAATTACTGACGTGAGTTATTTAAATTTGTTTACGATTTATAATGTATCCATTTTGTATTTAACTTTATTAGAAGTACAAAATATAGTTCTAAATTTTGTAGCATACTGCGTTTTAGTGGATGACCGCATGGTCAACTATTGACTGATCCACGGTCAATTATTGACTCCGTCCAGTGTCCACTTTTTTAAAATAACCATGTGCGTGATATTATAAACACCACCGGGAAATTAAAATGCATTTACTTAATTATTTACTTTAGAAATTTATTTATTTATTTAAAAAATTTTTTTTTATTTATTTTTATTTTTATTTCATCCATGGAAATGTACGGGCGATTATGGAAGTGGCCAGAGAAGCCTGATGTGCTGGACTATGAGTGGAAGGCTGTAGTTTCTCATATCAATGAGCCCACGAAATCGAGCAGAACGCGCAACGTCTACTCTGTTTCCGAATTGTACTTGTTTTATTTCTACTTTCCATTCTAATTATAACTTGTGCTGGTAATTGTTGAAAATAAACGATACTAAAATGATTGCCAACATTATTGCTTTAACCCTCCTTCTAGTATAAGTGGTCAACTATTAACGAACAGAGGGTCAATTACTAGTGTTTTCATTTTTAAGAGTGGTCAACTTCTGAAGCAATAACTGAATGTTTAAATATGTTTTTAAAATTTTTATAACATAACTTTTTGAAAAAATTGGTCTTGTTACATCGTCTAGAAGGGTTAAAGAGTATCCCCAGGCATCAACTCTCGCTATTTAATCACAGA
The DNA here is from genome assembly GCF_001263275.1 of Habropoda laboriosa. NCBI lineage: Eukaryota > Metazoa > Arthropoda > Insecta > Hymenoptera > Apidae > Habropoda > Habropoda laboriosa. The sequence continues at coordinate 203,481 of NW_017100887.1, forward strand.
GCAAGTGGTTACTATTGTTCGCGTGGAGGATTTCTCTTAACTGGTCAACTACTGGTACCTTTACCTTAAACCATGGATGTAAAATCCATGAATTAGCAGATTCTACGTTTCTTTCGAGAAGAATATTTAAACAACGAAGTTCTCAGTGAAGACAAATGCAATATGTTATTACAAACATACGTACGATTGCAATACGCAGAGTGTTCCAGGTTTCTTTCATCAAACTGTGTTAGCACGTTCGACAAGTGAAAATAAGAAGGAATGTTGTACAGGGTATCCTAAAAATTAGTTCCATATTTTATTGTTAAATAACTTCTAAATGAAAGGAAAGAATGTCGATCTTTTTATGTGTATCAATTATTGAAGCTTGGGAGCTAAACATGTAAAACGATATCGTCCATATAGTCAAAGTGACATGTCTAAAGGTGTCCGCTTTAATGTTAATTTCTTGGCGAATATTTCCTTTAAGTTAGTTTCTTAGCGTGGACCTTGTTCTTTAAGAAATTCCAAAGAGGCTGACTGGTCTAGCGATTTGGGCAGCCAATCGATGCTGCCACTTTTGGAGTTCAAATGGCCTGGAAGCATGTCTCTTAGAAGTAATGTTAGAATCACATGTTTTCTAGACCTAACTCGTCCACTTCGCGTGATAAGAAATTTCGCAACATGTTGCCAAAATATTGCGTAAAACAATGCTTAAAAAATCAATTCCTAAGCACGATGACGGACAAAGGTGTTCGGTTCTTGTTCAACACTGTCACGCACGCTTCGAATATCTTCCGCCAAGCATCCGGTTTGAGGATGGCCAGAAATTCTTTAATTGTTTTGTGATCAAACACACGATTTCGATCGAATTTGCCTCGTAGTTTTCTTACAACATTAGCGAACACTAATTTGGATTGTGCAGCGCTCTATAATAAATCTCCTATGTATCTACTCCGCAACAGTCAAATACCAACTGACATCGTTGCGTCGTTCCAAAATGGCAAGCAATTGAAGTGTGGGACTAATTTTTGGTACACTTGAAACCAATATTCTTTACTAAGATTATAACAAAAATACAAAATAAGAACGCACTGGTTCTTCGTACGATATAACGTGGGAACAAATTCGCGGTACTTATCTAATCTGTTTACACAGGTTGAGCAATGTAACTTCTGTTAATATCGGTGAGTTATACTACATATTTCGTATCAGGATGTTGCAAGTATTTTCGAATCAAGAGTACGTCGATATTCATTTTATCTACCACTGTGCAGTGAAAATTTTCGAAATGTTATGAGAGATAAAATCGTCTGCACGAACAGATTAAATAAATATCGTCAATTTGTTCCCATAAGTTTCTAATAGAACATTTAATAACCTATGTTTGCATAACATTTGTCTCTTTGTTTTTACTTACGGAACATGCTGACACAGTTTAACAAGAAAAACCTGCGGCTCTTCCCATAAAGTGGTCTCTTAAATTTTCACGTTTTGAATCACTTCTAAATTATACAATATATGAAAAATTGTTGTACATAAAAGTTGCGTGATTTCGAGAGGGTCATTAACTTTGACTGAAAGACAATTTTGTATTTTTAAGCGTTAATGTTTTCCCTTTTTTTTCTTTTTTAATTTGAAGGAATATGTAATTTTAACAACGAGTGAATATGTATTAACTTTTAACGACCCTAATAGCGAACGAAATATTTTACCTTGCTTTTTGAAAATTTGTTTTGCGTAACGCTAATACGACTTTAATTACGTGGGTAATGATATTTGTACCAGCTTGTTCTGTTTTACCGATGAAGTTAAGTGAAACATTTACAGTTTGTACGATAACTTCTTAAGTTAATTACTATCTAGGATACTAAATTCATGGCGGAAAGTATAAACTTGCTTTTATTAGTTACAGTTGGTCCCTGGAACAGCCAAAATTCGAATAATCAATGTTTCCGATAATTGATATTCGACTGCGAGTTCTAAATTCAACATTTTCAATGAAACACTTTCCGTTAAATTGAAACATACTGTTTTCATAGCCTTTTATATCTTACTTTGTTTATTATTATTATTGCCCTACTGGCTAACTTGAATTCAAAAGATTTACTTTAATTGTAAATACGGAACATAAAATGTTGAAAAATCTGCAAATGTAACTTATGTGGAGTTTAATTTTCGAGTTACAATGAATATACAACAGATGCGATATTTGGATCCAGATAGAATAGAAACCGAGAGAATACAACTTCGAATAACGTATCTTTCTAGGAGCACATTCCTGTTTTTGTATTGAATGGATACGAGGATTTGGAGCTCTTTCGGGAAATTGAGCCTGCGGATCTTGATTACTTGCGCATACATCAGCCGGAACATCGAGCTAAAATACTTACAGCGGTACAACTGTTACACGAACTCCAATGTAAGTAAAGAACTGTTATTTAATCCCTATATTTCTCGTTAATCGTTATTATTCTAACGTGTGTATGTCGAAGAATATCAATATTTAACATTGAAATCAGTTAATTTCCTTGTACTCCATAGACTTCTAAGTTTGCTTAAAATATTTCATCGATTCTGGTAATGGTAAGAATTTCGAGAAACGTTTGTCAAAGTAAATATGTTACAGATTAGACATTTTACCGCTTGAATGCACGGGAAATGAATATTGTCAAGGTTAAATTTAAGTTTTGTTAAAACTGCTAAATTAGTATTACACGTAGAATTGCATTTGTATTTATATATTACACATACTTACACATACACTACCGGCGAAAAGTTTGGAATCACCGAGCATTGCAATTTGCACAAAAATTTCCAGAAAAAAGTCGGCGACTTTGAGAATTTTTTATCGTTTGAATGAATTGGTACGAGATGAATTGATAAAAGTAGAATGGAGATAAACATCAAATCTATAATAAATTAGCAGCAGATTTAATATTGATGAAAAGTGGAAGGTGATTCCAAAATTTTGGCCGGTAGTGTACGTGTAAACACATTTACGTGCACGGAAGAAAGACTTTTTTCTTAAAAATAAGATGCACACGTAAAGAAATATGTTACCGTTGCTTGACGTATTTACTAAAGTTGTTAACATGTTAATTTGAATTTTCTTCGTGTTAAAACATCTAAACGATTAATAAAAGTTAGTAAGTCTTTCTGCCTGTTCGCGAATATACCGTAGCTTTGAAGGCAACACATGAAAGTATAGCTTTGGTTTTGTTCTGTCTTAATAGCTGGAAGCGAGGGTGAGTTAGCTTCAAGCTCAGAGGGCGACGAGGTGAGTCGACTGGTCTTAACCTCTGGCCAGACATCCGGCCATTGTTCACCGTTTAATCGTCGCCAGTTCCCACGGGACTCTGGCTGTTACGACGCTCACAAGAATCCCACCAGTCGGCGAACCGTAAGCCCAGAATCGGCGACAAGCTCTAAGCTGCCCAGAGAAAATAATCTCGATGCTACAGCGCCTACGAAGAACGTCAGCGGCATTGGCACAGAAGGAGGCGCTGTTTCCGATGGCAAAGATGACTTCCATCCTAACATACCAATCACTGGCAACGTAACTGCTCAAAAAGAGGGTCAGTTCGATAAGTCACCGTTGCTGCGTAGCGGAAATGTTCGATTTATCGCAAAAAGGGGGAACTTTGGCGAAACTGTGGTAATCGAAGACGCTTGCGAAAGCGGACAGAAACTTGGGGGTGTAGCGAAGTACGTAGTTGGAAGCAGCGACCTTGGCCTTGAGGGTACCGGCAATGTTGCTGGTCTTGGTCAAAGGGGTTGCCTGAGCGAGAAATCTAGCGATTCTGGTGTTAGTTCTTCCAGCATCAGTTCAGCTCCGCCACCTAGGGATAAAGTTCTTGCTAACGTTGCTTTAGATTCACCCACTAAAAACTTTAGTAATTTTACCAGAGCATCTCCAACTTCTCAAGCAGCTAATAATAAGAATCAGACTGGCGAGGCTAGTTACGAGTGAAAAGCAATATAGAGATGTGTAACAAAACTATAGAAATGTTTCGATTTATCTTGCCTTTATATTATATTTTCATAAGTTCGTAATCGTAAATTATCTTTCACGATAGAATTTGACGACTTGGAGATTGTTAACGCCTAATGTTATCGGAGTTCTTCTGCTGTGTCGTAAGTACTCTACTCTATTTACCGAAGTTTAGTCTTTTTGACGCGCGTCCATTTGGACAGATTAGAAGACACACCGTAACCAATGGTTTTCGTACGGGGACAACCATCGAAATCCTTTGCAAAATGAGAAGGACAATGTTGAAATACAATACGGTGAAAGTTTCGACAGTTAAATGAATATACGAAGCCCTGACATGTCAGTTCAGTATGCGAAAATAATAAAAGGGTTGTTATAAAGGTATGTTAAATTTCACCTCGTTTAATAACAAGCTCGAACTATTATACAGTGAAAAAAGGAATTACACCTTTAAGGAAGGATGCTTCGAGGAGCGATAGTTTATTGAACCAATAGCAGATATAATTGAAAAAAAATGTTATGTAATAGTACTTATATTTAGATATTCTAATCCAGTTTATCAAACGAATTGATAGGTGAAAATGACTGAAAATTAAAAGCCAATTTAAGTACTTGTACAATTTTTCTGTTCGTCTATCTCAAAATCTACTGTAACGTGCTACTCAGTGTCCAGTATATACTGCAAATATTACAGTGTAGAATTTTTTCACTTTGCTTGCACCCTGTATGAAATAGAATTGTATCAATATCTACACTGGATCGAAACAAGTAACGAGGTGCCTTGTTACCCTTAGTTGCCTTAGCGATCCTTTCTCCTCGTTACTCTAGAAACTAAAAGTATACAGCTACCTATTTTTCAACGTGTATTTTACTTCTCGTCTCTACCACTTCAATTGTAACACGAGTTCAGAGTTATACTTCGCTATTCTTATTCAGAAGTTTCCACAAATCTCAGTAAACGAGATATAAAACGGGTCGTAAGAAGCAAAATTTATACGGTTTTAATGAGGAAAATGTGCAATGTTTTTCAACGTTTGTACTGTATACGAATGGAAGGAATTTAGCAGCGCTGTGTGAAAGAAAACGAAAAGAAAATGTGCCACGTCACTGCCGATCATTTCATGATCTCGTCTATCGTTTTCGACGCTCATATAATTACCAATAATAATATGTGATAAGATTGCATTTACGCTCGCATAATTTGTAAATAGATAAAAATTCGCAATAAAAAGTGCATCTTCGCAATTTCTATACAGTAAGTTACAAGAGTAGAGACTAATACAATGTTTAATCAGAAATAAATAAAGAACTCGTTGATCTGTCAATTGAATTTGACGCCAAACTTTAATCAGCTATTTAATCTTTATCCAGACGAAATGGCTGAACCGTAGCTGATAACTCTTAGAATTAAAGACTGCCAATTCGATTAAAACGTTCCCACGAGAAAGGAAATTGTTCATCTTTTGTACGTTCGTATGTTTTTACTATGTTTAACGTCTTATTCACTCCAATAACATGAAAAGAAATATATGACTCGGAAATGAAATACTCGCGAGTCGGCTATACATATGGTTAAATATGAAAATTCAACCAGAGCACTTATTCAAAGACTGCAGCTTTGATACGACGATAAGGATTTATTTCTAGATAATTACCGGTCACACATATTTTATCTTTACTTTAGAGTTCAAAGTGTGTGAAAATCGAAAGCCACGGACTTTTGAAGAATAATAAAGTAACGCATATGCGATGAGTTTAAACGCAAGGTTTTCTTTACTAAAAAAAAATAGCTTCTTATAATGATCACTATATTTCCCATTATATGTATTGTATTTTATAACTTCATGTTAGCAATATAGGACTCTTACAAAGTAGTTATTAACCTTTTCGCATGAAAAAAAAAAAAAAATGATTTCGATCCTTAAGAAGGATAATATAATAGTTAAGCTAACAGAGAATATTACCCAACTGATGCACACCGATGTTAATAAAACTTTGCATATAGTCAGAGAATCAGAAACTATTAGATAAAACATAACACGTATTTTTCTTATCGGTGAACATTCATGTTAACGGGATCGTATTACCTTTCAGCATTGGGGATTGCAAAATTATTAATTGGAATAACACGAAAATAAACGAAGGGGAGCAAAGGGGGTAATATGAAATTTGCCTGGTTTTTCGCGAGGGAAAATCTGATATAAGCAAAACTTGTGATAAATCACAAAGAACGCCGCCACAGTCGCAAATATCATATTTTTGAAAATATCTTTTATACATTTTTTTTTTTCTTTTTTGTCAAAAATTTGTATCGACAGTTTATATTTTCTCAATGCGATTGTGGAATCTGATATTTTTTCATGTATTGTAGATACTTTGATGATATTCTGTGCTTGAATTTGAAGATATTACCTCTTCTCTGACATTTTCTCGAAACGAAGGTTTATCGCATATTATTAAATGTATTGTAATACTTGATCGACATTGTATAAGGTTTAATTATTTAATTAATTTAATTCATTATAGAAATTGCAAAATTGGGGCGATCGATTTATTAATGTAATATAATCGTCACATTTTATACACTGAACGAAAATATCATTTTCAGAGAAATCTTTGAAATGTAAATGTTTTATAGCAAGAACGTTTTATGACTGTTACTTTATTACATGTTTTTATACTATCTACAAGTCAAACAGTGTTAGATTTTGAAAAATGCCTGGTGTTTAAAATATAACATTCCAACATTTATCCAATTTTCTCGAAAGTTAAGCTTCTTATGAAAAAATTTTATTCTATATTGTCAGTTTATTTTTATGTAATACCACACCCTGCATTATGAATCTCTGTTTCGAGATCTTACAGTCTAATCATACGGTAGAAATTTAGTTTATTTAGTTTTATTAGAATCATGAAAGAATCTGCGATGAAGTAAAAAATAGCATATTCGTCAATCAGTCTCCGTGGATAGTAAGAAGATATTGTAATCTTGTTAAGAAAGTATCAATGTTTTTGCACTTCTCAGTAATTTGAAAAAATTGGAAAGGCCGTTATTTGTTAGATTCATTTTGTAACTAACTTGCCACCTGTGATTTATCACAATTTTTCTGTCAGGCTTTTCCTTATGAAAAACCAACAAAATGTTGCACTCGATACGTGAGCGGATAATAAAGTTAGGCCGATCTAACGATTGCTTGAAACTTTATTCTATTAAAACGGACACGATGGCGAACGCTAATGAACTGTTCACCCCGTGTCGCACACTCGTTTTGTATTCAGTCATTCCCACGTTCACTCTCGGCATCTTCGCCTTTCGGCGAAAATCATACACGCGCGGCTCGCGTCTTTGATAATACGAGCGCACAGTTTTCAATGACCATCGCGGTAACGACTTTAATTAATAATTTTGTAATAAATAATTTGTAACATCGGATGATAATTTGTCTCTTTAACATAATTATTTACCGATAAAGAAGTTATTTATCCAATACTTTCAAATTCATCAAAGTCAGCGAGTTTTAGTTGGATGATAGTCTTTGCATGTAATTAAACCATGTAAAATGGTTGAATTTATTTTCTGAATGATTTGCTACTAGATAATTGTCTATAATATTGTTTCATCCGATCTTGAAACGGCTAATAGATTTAAAACAATCTTTCTTTATCATTTTCCTGTAAATTCTCCATTTGGAACAACCTCATTACTAGTACATGATCGACAATCCCCATCATCGATGCAACTTAGTTCTTCGAGAAGATGGTAGCCTGTACATGTGTATATTGACCATACCAGAAGAAACGTTTAAAGTTATAAAGTTTTTGTATGTATATACAGCACACATAGAAACCTAACAGTGTTTTATATTGGCCGAGACTGCCAAAACTTTAGATAATACAGATCTATACATAAATATACATATGTTATATATCATACCGTTGGATCTTATGTACATCTCTTGTATAGTGTAAAATGGAAAACGAATTTAAAGCAACACAGAACGAGATCAGGAATGAAACAGATTGAGACTCGTGAGAAATACTGAAAGGACATGTTTATCAAAATATGATTTATTACTGTAAATAGAATATATTAGACTGTATTCGTTTCGGAAAGAGCGATTCGATGCTTAGCGAAAATGGCGGAGACTGATGAGGAAACGTTAGACATCTTATAGATCTTAAGATGCATGTTTACCTTCTTCATAATTATCGATTTATAAGTAGCCTTAGGATACGTACACCTTTTGTAACAA
>NW_017100887.1:211729-219040 GCF_001263275.1 Habropoda laboriosa
ATATGTAGAGAATTTATAGAAGTATATGAAACTCTCATCTGAGATCTGATTCGGGGATATTACCGGATACAGAAATAAATTGATATGCGCTGCTTCCATAATAACGATTGTTTTATTATGTATTTTATTAATCTATTGTATCGAGCAGTTTTCTATTTGTATCGCAGGATTCAAACGCATCTAAACGACGAAACAACCATTCGTTTCCATTAATTAAGCTGACATTTAATAAAGTCGATATTTCCAATAGCGACACCATTCAGAAGTTTCACACTTTCTACGAAATAAATAAACAAAAGGGAATCTTCGTTATTTCATATACACGAATTACGATAATGCTATAATTTATCTGTTCCGTTAAGAATAATATTATACGTAGAGAACGAATCAGGAACAATAATAACGAAGCGGTAAAGCAGAATGAAGGGAGGAAAGAAGGAGAAAAAGGTGAATGCATGGAAAATGTTGAAATTAGCAATATGTTTTCAGAGTACGATTAGATTTAGATTAATTTCATTAGTTCGAGAAGTACGAGACATTTCATGTAAAAAAAGAAAAAAAAAAAAACAAATTCGTCATAAAAATAGACACAGTGAGTTATACTCGAGATAAGTAATTTGAAGAATAGATACGTGAATGTAAAGGTGTCTTAGTAAAAGCATTAAGTGTGTTTACGATTCGGATTTCGTATAAAGTGAGGGAAGGAGTGAACGATCCGTTTTCGTCTGACGATCAATTATTGACAGACAGTGGTAACCGCGAGGGAAATTAACTAAGCACAGCGTCTAGGGAGTCGCTAAATCGCTAGTGAAAGAAAAATGATTAAGCATCTACTTAGCGATCTAGTCCAATTTTTCTTGCAAAGTTTATAATTCGATACGATATATAATGTACATAAAGTAAAAAAATAAAGAAACATGGTTAGGAAATGGCAATCGCGTTAGCGTAAGTTGCTGAATCTTTTTATAAGCTGATTTTGTATTTATTGATTAATTGCGAGTTTTATAGAAGTAACAAATTCGTAACTCTTACTGTCTCTCAGTTCTTGTATGGATTCTAACAAGTGTTAATTTATTGACTGTGAATAGAAATAAATGATGGAAGATTTAAACGAACACTTTTCTTTTCCCTTCCCAATTTCTTATAACATATTAAATATTGTAATATTTCTTCTAGGACGTTGAGCTACAATCCTAACTGGACATATTAAAATTGAAAATATAGTTATGCCGGTGATTATGAAAATGATGTAGCTCACTTATTTCTCGTTTAGAGATATTTAGACTTTTGTGTTTGCAGTATTGAAAAATATTTTTCCATTATGGAATAAAATGTTTCACAAAGTACTCTTCTGTATCTGAAATTGTATGAGTAACTTGTACGAAAATGTGTTTTTTAAACCCTGAATGACTTACACCGTTTTCAAAATTAATAGTACATAACAAAATATAATGAATTTTATGAATAAAACAAGTTAAAGGCAAACATATTTATTTATATTATAACTGTAACTTTTCTTAATTAATTTCTATTAATATTCCGCTTCAACAATCAAATTTTTTTTCTGTTTCTGATACCTTGAGAGTATTAAAATATTCGTGGTGCATTGGTGCAATGTAAGATAGTAAATCCACGATGTTCATATTTTTCCTTTGTCATACAAAAATATGTTATTATTTCCTTTCACAGACTATCGAAATGAACGTGAAACTGTGGAAGCTCCTAATGAAAATGGCTATGCCAAAATTCTTCATAATATTGAAATATAAATCGATGACATGAACCAAAATAAAAACTCCACCTTTTTTTTTTGGTTTTTTAACTTGTATCACTTTCATAATCACTTATACAGTTATATTTAGGCACAAAAGTATTATTTAACATTATTCACAAACATATATATTTATTTTTTATCACCGTTAAGGCGATTGGATTCATGACACAGACACCTAGCAAGCCTATTTTTTAGAATATTTTCAATTAAGGCTTTTCCTTTCTTTATGCCACAGTTGACCGTTAGAGCTAGAAGTCAGGGTCTCGAATTGTTTTATGGATGCAGAAAGTTTGCGTTTCTGCAGATCGTACGAATTGCTAGAGCCCTCTTTCTATGCATCCAATAACGATAGACAGGTCATAAGCCCACAACGTGGTGCACGAGCAATTCGCGAACACGGGGTCAGTTCAACCTAGTACTTATTAGGTCTATCGGAAAGTTCTGTCTGATAATGTTATCTCAAGATCCAAATATGAGTCATTCTACAGAAATGGAATCCACAAATTACCATCACGTTGGGAAGAGGTCATTAGTAACGATGGAAATTATATTGTTCGGTAAATATTAATAAATGTATTGAAAATGTATTATTTTCTTTTAATTCAAAAACGGACAGAACTTTCCGGTAGACCTAATATATCCGTAAACCTGTACCCCACCTTGCTAGCCTGTCAGTTATGTAGGATCAGGGTCTTCATACCGAACATACAGGAGCAGAACAACGAGGAAAAATGCAGAAGACGCGTTGGTGTAGTGCGCAAAGTTCCGGCTTGCTAGCCAGAGGTCCGCAGGTTCTATTTCCGTTGGGTTTCTCAAATATTTTCTCGGCTCCTACAAGTGGTGTCAGCAGTGAGATGGTACGTATATGTAGGACCGCACGAAGCGGTCACGACGACAAAGCCAAGTCGTGTTGTGAAAAAACATGTGAGAGGGTTGCACATCTCCCAAAGAAGTTGAGAGAAATAAACAGAAGAGTTTCGGCTGAGTACTACTGAGTAGGAGAGTGTACCCGAAAATGTAAGTTGAAGTGTGCTTAGGACATTCAGGGGCAAATGTCAGCGCAGGATGACCAAGTATGGTGGAATCCGGACCCCCACACCGAAACCTACAGGAGTACAACAGCGAGGAAAAATGCAGAGGGCGCGTTGAATTAATGTGCAGAGGCTCGGCTGGTCGGATTCCTGTTAGGTCCCTCAATTTTTCCTCGACTCCTACAGTTATTAAGGAGGGTGGGATACTCAGGGTCCCAGGAGGAAACTATCGAGGATCTGCGATATCTCCGATTAATTCGTACGATTACCGTCCATTTTCCATAATTTAGTATAAGTGAGATGGCAAACCCCACCAGGCCTGAACGATCGACAAAGAATCAGTCGACTAGTTGAGTCTGATAACAATTTCTAGTAATTGTTTCATGGATATAGAAGTCTGTGTTTGTTAACCATAGTTACGGAAAACCGAACGTAAATTTTTTTAGAACGGAATTCAAAAATTAGTTCCTCGTTGCAACAAATGTTTACTGGCTGTCGGTTCACGTTGGTAATAAAAGAGATTTTTAACACTCGTTCGTATTTTTTTAAAGGGAAGATGTAACTCATACATCGATTTGATTTAGTTTCTGATATAAAGTAATTAGGTATGTGTGTCGCGTCGCGTTCTCCTTTGATTATTATAATCTTAGGTAACTAATTCGAAAGTTTGTCTTGCTCGGAACGTTAGCAAAATTTAGAGTGCGTCACGAAACGATTGACGACTTGTTTTAAACTCGAGTATTCGATCGCGACTCCTATTTGTGTCTCGTCGAATGGCTGGAGAATGTGTTGTTCACACGAGAGAATCCTTGCAAATGTGTTTCTCGATCCCCGAATTTTTCTGGAGTCCCCAGTGACTCCCCCGCCAAATGTAAGAAGGCACGCTTTTTTCACGAACGCACAAATTACCAATCAACGTGCCCCTTAGGTGTCACCCACCCTTCCCTTGCGCCCTTAGCGCGCTTTTCCTTGGAAGGAGTGGGTCCTACCTGCGGGGGCGTGGAATCTTCGCTGTTCTTCGGTGACGCGTCGGAAATTCCCGCCAGGTCAACCCTCGGCCGAAAGTGCCGTTATACGCGCGTGTGGATTGACCCTTCAGGAATACCTGATTTATGACACGTCTTCGGTTATTGAGGACGGATTGTTCTATAAGAAATGACTTATTTTTTCGCGGAGCTACGAAGCGTCTTTGTTCTCAAAAATAACCTTCTCGTGCGAGCGTGCCATAAACCCGGTCAACGAAGACCCCACGCGTACCGTACCTGTGCGACGGAACATGATGTGTATTTATATTATAATTTAATTAGCCTTCAAATTCTATTGTTAAGATCTACACTATGATTTCTATCGAATAATATTCAAATTTTTAAAAAAGAGTAAATGTATCATATTATTGACATTTTGTTGTTGCATGAATAACAATGTGAAAACAGATGTATACTAAATAGAAATGGGGAGGCGCTAAAAGTAATTGAAAGTAATTCAGTCTGAATATTTCTAATTGTAATTTATTTAAATATGGAAAAATATTACTGAGATTAGATATGCAAACCTTTTGAGGTCAGAAAAGCAGAAAATACGCTATCAGAGTGCGCAACTTGTCTTTTGAATGAAAAATCGTTGACCGCAAAGTGTCATAAAAGGGATGCTCGTTAGTTGAATGAACTTTGAAAGAAAATATGATAAAAAGCATTTAGGAATGTATGTAAATGTACCCTTCGAGAATCATTTTAGACATTATGGCATATACATGTCTATTCGTAACCTTTATTTGAGCCCCTAAGTGAACTTGGGTTACTTTTAGAGAGTAGATTATGGCTGTAATAACTCGACGAGTTTTTTCCCTCGTTAACGGCACCAACCACATAAGTAAATTCATTGTCCGTTGGGGTTGAAATCTAATTTAACTTTTGAAGTTACTCTACGAAATTATAATGATTTCCAGCGATACGAAATTGCCACGAGTGTAAGTTTGCCAACTTGGTATATTCTACTCGTTGATCTCCTTCGAGCGATGAAATGAATAATTACACAAATTTTCGATTTTCCTGTAGATGTACTAAGAAAAACAAGATCTAGTATTCAGATAAACTGGGTCTTCGACAACAGTTCGTAGAAAATTAAGAGGGCGATTCTAAAAGCCAAAATAAGACGAAAATTAAAACTAACAAAATTGCACTTGTGGCTTCGTTTTCTAGTTATTAACGTTTAAAAATCGGTCAAAGTATGCCTGGGACCTGGAAAACCTCCCTGCATCAACGAATATATGTAGATTAGGTTAACACTTTACCGACCGGTAGCCTATTAATCGGCTTTTTGCCGCCGACGCTTACCGACCGGGTAGCCTATTAATCGGCTTTTTGCCGCCGACGCTTACCGACCGGGTAGCCTATTAATCGTTTGTTGTCGCTCTTCGACGATTAATCGGTCAAAGTTTGATTTAACATTTCTACAGGTATAAGAAAAAGCGCGTATATTCCCGCGCGATAGCCTAGAGCCTAAACAGAGCCGGTGTCATCGATGTATCTGTGACCGAGTGACCGGTCGGAAGTACGTAGAATTTTCAACCGCTACCGGTCGATAAAGTGTTAAGATACGGAATAGTACAGTGATCTGTAACACTAGAACTACCAGCCGGGTCAAAATGACTCGTCTCCAAAATAATCCTTCGCCATGATCGTGTCATAAACCGTGCCAACAGAAACCCGAACGGTAAAAATTAGTGAATATTGGCTAACGAATTGTAGAACCGGTGTTACACGCGACATGTTATATATAGCAACGTTTCCGAGTAATGCAATAAGTAATAAGAAGCAATAAATCCCATTCGTTTTCTTGTAACGTTGTTCTTTAAACGTACACGGCATCGTACTGCTTTGCAACTTAGGAAATGCGATCTGTCGCACGTAGCGTGAATGCTCTTAATTATCCTCCTAATGCACGAACATGTCACATGCGACACTGCAGTACCGTATACAGAAACGTTGCAACATACAGTATAAAACACGTGAACTGATATACTAGCGCGACTACAATATATCGTGAGATCTATGAATCACTGTTGATTTGCAAAGCAAAGTATAAATGTAATCTCTTCTCATATATTACTCGATTCATTTTCGTTAACAAGGAAAAATATTCAATGCGCGTCGTTTAACATACAGCATATCATGTAGGATGACTCTCACACTGTCCGAGAAGCCGATTATTAATCAAAATGTTTTGGTGCGTAAACACGCGCAATTTTCTGAATTTGCTTCACACGCCGATTGTTAGGACAACGGATTATCCTACGTTTACAATACGGCCGACACACCTGCTATTTTTGAGGACTCGAATATTTTACTTTCTTAGCATGCCAGTAATTATGCAATCAGGAGAAACACCGGAAACTTAATTGGTTTTTAAGCGGTTGGTCTCTCCTGCTCAATAGCAATTGCCATATCGTAATCTTATTCTTCGGATCAAGGATTGACGAGTACGTGGACAATAATAGACGACCTGGATTTAATGGATTTTAAATTATCCTCGAAAGGCATGTGGACGCTGGAAAAACATTTACCTGTAAGTACTTGACGCACGAACGACATGGCAAGGTGTTCGACCGTTACACGAGGTAAAACGATCAACGCTACGATGAAATTAGTACGAACGCTGCTCGTCAACTTAACGCAGAGCAGCTGATTTTATTATAAATTTGGTTAACGACAAGTTGAAATAATCGTGCTCGATCGGTTCGTCAGATGTTCTCAATTATTACTTGAATCGTCGATGACTGCGGACGAGATAGAAGTCGATTAGTTTGTATGGTTAGTTGAATTGTTGTTTGACTCAATTTGTCTGAAACTCCTCTTAGACTACTCTTAGACTGCTCTTAGAGAATTTGAATGTGAAATATTTATATTCTTCTGAAAGCCAAAGCAGGGAAGTGATTGGATTGGAAAATCTGGTGGGAGAAAAAACTTTAAGAATTGATGATTGGTTGGTTTAGAAATAAACCAACCCTCGAAAAATTATCGAAAGGGAAGACGCGGTGGTGCGCTAGTGGGAGGTGTTAAGCACTCGGATACTGATTTCCGCGTACTTCGAATATTACACTAGGTGCCGTCTGAAGATTGAATGTATTGCGTTGAGAATCTGACTGAATCGTCACGATTTCTGAGATAACTGATCGTCCGTGTACTAACACTCTTTTTTTCTTAGGCTAAGTCGGCCTTCTTATCGAGTCGTCCCTTCTCCAAATCGTCTAAAATTTGAAGAAGGGACGCGAAGGGAGGTTCTTAAAATTACTAAGTGACCAACCCCGTATGTCTGACTGAATCGTCCCGATTCCTGAGGTAACTGATCGTCCGTGGACTAACACTCTTTTTTTCTTAGGCTAAGTCGGCCTTCTTATCGAGTCGTCCCTTCTCCAAATCGTTTAAAATTTGAAGAAGGGACGCGAAGGGAGGTTCTTAAAATTACTAAGTGACCAACCCCGTATCACCCCCTTCCATTGCGCCCGGA
>NW_017100887.1:219210-232735 GCF_001263275.1 Habropoda laboriosa
ATGATACCTTGCCTTACTGACTGAACAATAGCCTATTCTTTAATATTTGAGAAATTCTAGGTGCCGCATGTTGGCTGTAGACCGGTCTGCTAAATTAAAATAACGGTTTGCTAAACTAGAAATCACGTATCATAAAATGCCCCATAGCCATCCTAACATAAACAGTCACCCACCCATCTGACTCATCTCCACCACCCTTCTCCGGAACTAGAAATCACGTATCATAAAATGTCCCATAGCCATCCTAACATAAACAGTCACCCACCCATCTGACTCATCTCCACCACCCTTCTCCGTTTTCCTGGTTTCTCAAATATCCCTCCAGTTTACAAATATTTCTCCTTTCGCAATTCTCTCTCTCTCTCTCTTCTATTATTTCTACATAAAGAATAATCATTAACTGATCTTTCTGAAAATCAATAGTAGGAGAAGAAACATTCCTTGTTCATTTTTGTTTCGTTGCAGTGTCACATGCGTAACAGACGCCGCTTGGGTTGTTCGGCCGTACCGACGAGCCGAACAATAACATCGCTATTTTCAATAGACAGCATCTTCTAAAAAGCGAGATCTTAGACGGCATGGGCAAATTACTTTATTACACCAAAAATTCGACGACTCTCACACCTGGACACCACATGCCCTAAGCAATGAAACAGACCTTCGACATCACCAATTTTCAGACGAGCAATATAACAAATGTAAGAACCAATTCCCCACTTTCACACCACCAGCAGACACACCCCAAACACTTCCACCACCTACGACACTTTTCACACCACCAATCACAACACACACGTAGTTTATAAAATAGCGAACACCACACGACACGACACACAATTTTCCTATCAGTAAGCCTAGACATTTCGCGCTCTGCACAACGTTCATTCACAAATATATAGTTTTAACAGCAAACTGTTGTGCGTTAATAATCTATCTTCAAAAAGAGGGACAATTATCGGTTTCGCAACAAACATATCGCGATTCGTAACAGCAGATATACAGAAGTAAAGGCTGAACAGTATTCAGATTCGTGGTTTTAATCGAAAGAATCAAAGGCAATTGCTAACGAATCCTCAGCTTGAAAACTGTCTGAATGGTTTTTCTTTCATTACTTTGTATTCACTCGTCGTCCTTTTCTCAATTTTCCCCATACTCTTCACTATTCCCTACTTTTTAGGAAACTCAGAACGTGCTTAGGATGGAAAGCGTCCCTTCTTTCGACTGAAATTTTAAGACGCGAGGGAACAAAGAAAAGAGCCTGAAGAAAATAATTTCAGGTGATATTTGCTGTGTTACGTGTATACGTGTTTTCACAGAAGTTTATTGCAATTATTTTACAAGAATAGCTTTTGAAGACATTTTTTTAAGAAATTTATCTTTCGATAATGAAAGTTCCGTTATTTCCGTTTGTTGCTCTAAATACTGTTTCCTCTTAATTCAAGTCGTAATCATAAATCGATATATTATATTATATAGGTCCATAATGTAAAATTTCAAATATAGAGGGTGTTACATTTAAACGAGAACATGGAATATCTCATGGGAGATTGACGTTAGGAAAAAAACAACCAAGATTACTGATACATACGTACGTAATGACGGTAACACACATGCAAAGATGCCGGACTGTGCACTTGCACGTACATACGTAATACGTGACAAACTTTACATACGTGATATTCTTATACACACTTCAAAGGCACTGAACGACACTTGAACATACGTGTGACAAAATTGGACTTTAATATAGGGCATATTTAGGGCTTTTCTATACTATACATTTCAAATTTATGTTTATTAAGTAATATACCATTTGTAGGTTGTCCGGAAACAAATTGCGGTTTCATATTTAGGGCTTTTCTATACTATACATTTCAAATTTATGTTTATTAAGTAATATACCATTTGAACGCGTAGACGTCGCTCTATCATACAAGCGATACACTTTTCTTTTTTACCGTCATTTGTTCTGAGTATAACTTAAAAACGTAACAATGGACAAGAAGCAAATTCGTACCATATTTTTATATGAATTTAAATTAGGACGTAAAGCCGCGGAAACTGCTGCGCAATATCAATCATGTATTCGGTGAAAGCACAACTAGTGAACGTACCGTTCAACATTGGTTTAAAATGTTTCGTGGTGGTGATGAAAGTCTCGAAGATAAAGAAGGTCGGGGGCGGTCTTCTGCCATTGATAATGATGTACTGAAAGCATATATCGAAGATGACCCGTGTACAACTGTGAGAGAACTTGCAGAAAATCTAAATCTAAGTAAAACAATTGTATCTAATCACTTGAAGAAAATTGGAAAACCGAAAAAGTTTGATAAATGGATTCCCCGTGAACTAAACGAAGGACAGAAAAGTCGTCGATTCGAAATTTGCTCTGCACTCCTTAAGCGATACGAAAGTGAACCATTTCAAAATTGGAAAACCAAAAAAGTTTGATAAATGGATTCCCCATGAACTAAACGAAGGGCAGAAAAGTCGTCGATTCGAAATTTGCTCTGCACTCCTTAAGCGATACGAAAGTGAACCATTTCTTCATCGAATAATAACGTGCGATGAGAAGTGGATCCTGTGTGATAATCGCCGTCGTTCAGCTCAATGGCTACACTACGATGAAGCTCCAAAGCACTTCCCGAAACCAAAGTTGCACCAAAAGAAAGTTATGGTGACAGTTCGGTGGTCAAAAGCAGGTGTTATACGCTACAACTTCCTAAATAATAATGAAACTATTACTTCAGAAAAATATTGAAAGGAACTGGAAGAAATGCATAAAAAGTTATTTGTTATACAACCAAGTTTGGTAAATCGTAAGGGGCCAATACTCCTACGCGATAACGCCCGCCCGCACTTATCACAATTCACGATTCGGAAGATACACGAATTGGGTTATGAAGCATTGACACACCCTCCTTATTCCCCCGACTTATCCCCTACAGATTACCATTTTTTTAAACATTTGGATAACTGTTTGCGAGAAAAAATCTTCCGCAAACAAGAGGATGCTGTAAATACCTTCGTGGAATTTATTACGTTTAAAACTTAATCCTCGCTGTAAACGTGCATTTACATTGCTGCTTTTAACAATCCCTGTAAATCCCTTGGAAATGTAAAAAGCGTAGCATAAATTTTCTCACAATTTAAACAACTATTGATTTGAATATTCAGAAATAAGGTATTGCATTGTTTTAAATAAGAAATCATTACTCGGTTAACTAAAACGTACTTACACCTAGTCGTACATCACATTTCGTACTTCGTCGTATCAGAGTATATTGTCGATTCGTGGCTTTTTTAAAATCTTTCTTCAGTACCACTTAACTTCATCCGACCTGAAAAATACTCGTGGCTTATCCGCATTGAACCAGGCAGACGGCTGAAAATCCCATTACAAATCTCAGCACTCTGTTCCGAGGGATGCAATTGCCGATATTCCCCGATCTCTCTATTGCACTGAGCTTTGTATTTGTCAAAAAATTAGACAAAAGGTCTAATCCACTTGAAATTTAACGAATCGGTCATCATTCTTCAGATTTTCTCTTAAAAATCTATCACGTCGCTAAAGTCTATGTTGAATTGTCAAGGTATGTGCTTTATTCTGATGTAATGCTATAAGGAGAGGAGTCCTTATATCGATGGTTCTCATTTGTGACTGTCTCTTAACTCTGACTAAGTCAACGCTGTCAAGTGGAAGTTTATCCGATAAAATATATTGTACCATTACTGAGAATTCTGATTAAGGGTATAAATTAAATGATACTTGTAGAAAGTTTAGATTCACTTACTTTGAAATTATTCCTTTTATACATAGTTTCCCCCTTAACTTTATCAGTGTATTTTCTTATGGTAAGACTTCATTAGCTAATATGCTAATTTATATGGTTCCAAAATTAAATATAAACGTATTCAATATTATAATGGTTTTGGCATTTGGCACAGGGTGTTTCGCGTAAAACAGACCCTCTAAATATATCTTTTAGTTGTGATGATACAAAAATGCTTCATATGTAATTTAAATGGCGTTAAAAGACAAGTACGTTCCAAGCAATTTTCAATGTCACCAATGATTTTCGTGTATAAATACTATTTTCTTATTATTAAAACAAGAAGTTCATCTGGAACAATTAAAGGAACAATTAAACTTCCTTAAAAGATATTTCGCTGTATTGAGATAAAACAGACACCCTGTATATGATTGATACATAAAATAATGCATTTAATGAAGAACAAACACGATCCTGAAATTTTCGAAGTGTTTTCAATTATAAAAAAAAAAACGATTATTTCCTTAATGCATTTAACGAAGTTTAGAAAAATTCAATAATTTAGAGTATAAAATCATTCATTATCAAAGAAAGTGGTAAAGTGATTCTTGCTTTGTAAAGATAATATTCATGGTCATTCTGTCATGAAAATTTTGTCATTTTATTATTTACTATAAATTTCATGACAAATAACTATTTCAGTTATTCAACTAGTTCAAGTTGTACTTTTCACATTCAGTTTCCATTATATTCATATTGACAGTCGTTATTACATGTATAATAAAATGATAAGTTCCTACATATTCGTGAATGTTTTCAGAACCGAAATAAAGTTAAACGTAAAGATCCTATTGCATGGTCTGCTCACTCCGTAGATTTAAATCCATTGAACTTTCCTTTGTGAGAACATTTAAAATTCTTTATTTACAAGTACCTGGCAAAAATACTAAAATACATCGGTGCATAATAGTAAAAAGTATTTAGCAAAATCACGCATAATGGTTAATAATGAGTTAAAATCATACATGACAAGAAATGGTATTGAAATAGACACTCGATAAAAAGTTGGAAAATATCTTTACCAAATTGCATTTAAGGAATTCCGTTAAATTTACTTTCCTCAACAATGTGGCTACATCGCGAGCAATCACTTATGAAATTTTCATTTTCACTGAGTAACTACATGCACAGAAATAGAGAAACAAAGCTAATCGGAAACAAAGGACGAAGTATGGTATCGATATCCAGTTGAATTAAAAAAAGTTCAGTTTGAAAAAGTATTATTGCCACGCCTTTCAACTTTTCCTTTCCTGCGTTCATGTTTCACGACTCGAAATGTTGACGGAATAGAACAAAAAGCGGAACGAGGAAGAAGGGAATAATTGCGATCGACCGACGCTCATAACTCTCGTTGAGGCATAAAGTACTGGAAAAAAATTTAAAGCTAGCTTCGTTAATTTTCAGAATTTATCCAAATCACCATAAACTTTTCTATAAGCGACAGATTCTCTTTTCGTGTTCAATTTCATTCCAATTAGTGCTACAAACTAAATTGCAATTATAACGTTAAAGCATTAAATTTTTAATTTTAGACATACATATTGAACATTATTTTCATTGAAACAAAATATCCATATTAAACTTTTCTGAAACTATGATTAATGCTTTTTAATACTTAGACGGAATATGGATTGTTTGTGAAGAAATTGAAACCACCGATATCTCGATCGTTTGATATTGATTTACATTTTTATTCATCCATACTGCATAGAAATAAAATAAAATACTAGTATTAGAAAATAATTTATAAGCATAGATTTTAAGAATATAAGTGTTATACCGTAAGTTTAAACTTTTATTGTAATTTTTGATGCAAAATTAGTAAAATAGATGCTGAAGAAGGAAATAATAAAATTACACATAGATTAAACAAAGTTACTTGTTTTTTTTCTATTTTTTAAACAGTCGTTTATGACGAATAAACGATAGACTATACAGAGTGTCACATACGATACAGAACCTACATTGGGAATAAATTCAACATTGGGAAATAATTTAAATGTTTACGCAGATATATGGTTTATTTAACTTTATTTCTAAGTTATAGGAAATCGTGTGGTTTTATACTGCTATGCAATCAAGACGACAGCTCAGTTTAAACATATGAGCATGGGTCATCGACGATAATTTAATTACACACCGTTGAATATGCTATTGAAATCGTATTTTAGTCCAGTTTCTCATTTTAATTTTTGAACGAAAAATTTCAAATAAACAGGTTGGACGTGGAGATCCTATTGCGTGGTCTGCTCACTCTTTAAACTTGAATCCACTGAACTTTTATTTATGAAAACATTTAAAATTTTTTATTTACAAATACCCATTAAAGATATTGAATTACATTGTTAAATAATAGTAAAAAGTTGTTAGCAGGTTCAAGTAACACAGAATTATGGGAAAAATAATGACATCAATGACAATATGTATATAGTATATACATATTATAGTCGGAACCACGATATAGCGAGGTCGTAAAATCGGTTAGGCGTCAAAGTAAACATGTTTTAGCTGCCGGGACCCCGAAATTGACAGAAATACGAGCAGATAAGTACTTGAAACCATTGTCAGGACCGTACGAAGAATTCTTGTATCCAGCGAAAGTCAAACTGATTCTAATATATTTACTGAAAATTGAGTTCAGCTAGGACAATTTAGGGTTTTTTTCTTCTGGGAAAAGCCGCTTTTGAAAGTACGGTTACACTTGAAGTACCAAATCATATGCTACCATTCGTTTATTGTTGGAACCCTCAAACAGACTGCAACACACGGCCTTGAGTGCCGCAACATCAATCGGTGCCGATTCTTGAGAGTTTAATTTACGACCTCGCTATATCGTGGCCCCAACTATACATATTACGTATAGAGTATCTCCTTTGAAGATAATTGTGGTGATTATGACAATGTCTTCTTCACTCTTTTGTTCAAAACGTTCAATTTGTTTTACAATAGTTAGTAAAAAAATAGCGTAATTGATAAAAAATTCGGATTGTTATAAGAACTAAGAAAAAGAAAGAGTATAATTGACGACCGCCACGGGGGGGCCTAAGAACCTAGGCCTGGCAACTCTTGGCCATCGAGGTGAAGAGTCGAGAGATGTTTTCCAAACATCTCTGGGTTTCTTCGTCCTCGAGGACAAGAGTATTGCCTCGGCAATGTGGGCCCGCGCCCTCACTTCCTGGGACTTTCCCAGGGAAGAAGAGGCTACTTAAACGAGCTCCGAAAAAGACACAAGGCTTTTTGTCGTAGACTTAATTGCTATAAATAAATATATTTGTGGTTAAGTACGAAAAAAAGGAAAAAAAAAAAGAATGCCAACAGCACACGGAGTTCCCAAGCGGTCACCCATCTAAGTACTAACCGTGCCCAGCGCATCTTGACTTCGGTGATCGGACGAGAACCGGTAGGGACATGCGCGGTATGACCGTTGACAAGGTTAAGGAAATCTTGTGTTGCTTTTGTAGCGTCTCTCTGAAGTGTTGGAGAGAAGAGAGAAGATAGGTGGAAAAGGAAATTTTATATGCTCGAAAGTAGGACGGCAAAGTCGGTGGAGAAATGGAAATCGCCCAGAATTGAAGCTGGACACATTTAAGCCGTGCTTTTCTCCCTTTTTCCAAGAGGTGCAAGTGTAAACTGTTACAATTGCGCCACAAGTGTAACAGTGCAAAAATGAAGCGTAGCCAGAGAAATAAAGAATGATAAATGTCGCTATTATATCGTAAACATTGTTTGGAAAATTCTGGAAAAACGAAAAAGAAAACGGTGAAACATGAAAACTGTAAATTCAATCCTGTGCAACTTAAATATTATTTATTTACCACCTTCTCCGCTGAAATTATACTACCCTAAATAAATTCTAATGAGGTGCACGGAGACTTTTTTGACTGACAATGAGTGTAACAAATGCTCCAATTAAAACATAGTTGCAAAAATATGAAGTTGTCTCGTGTCGTTAAAAAAAATTGTTATTAATAGCAATTGTAAGACGAACAAATAGCTGGTTTGACATTGTAGAAATATTCTATTTAAAATGTTTTCAAGAAATTTCGCTTGAAACTCAAAGAAACTGGTTTACGTAAAACATGAACATTTTTCATAATATCTGATTTATATATTTAATTTTACTAAAACGATTGAAAGTTTTAGTTAAAGTTTAAACGTTCGACAATTGCAATTTTTATCGTACATGGTCAAACTTCGTTTATTGGAAGAATAAATTTCAGCAGTTACATACATTTTAAAACAGTCAGCCAAGCAATTCACGTAACTCTTGAGAAAGCTGTAGATTCTCCGCGGGAAAATATTTGTAAATCGATTTCGATTGGCAAACATAACAAACCGATAAACCTTCAGCGGTGCCCTGAATTCGAAAGAAAGGGCGTAGCTGGTGACAAACAAAGAACTCTCTACGGTACATGAAATCACCGCATTAATTCCGAGGTGTCTGAAAGTGGCTGAGCCAGGTTTGTGGTGTGTGCAACCTGTGTAGGTGACAATATTTCCGTGCAAGTGCGTGTAAAAGGGTCGCAGACAATGTTGACGGTCAAGTAATGTTTGTGGATGACGTCGGTAAGCAGACGAGAGGTTGAAAGCGGCGAGACGGAGGACCCTCCTCGTCTAAGCACTACGGTGCTTGTGTCAGCGTTACACCCCACCTTCTAGTCTCACACTTCGCAAATAACTACTACAATTCATTGTTTAAGCCGAGACAATAAAAGAAAGAGCGTTGGGTGGCATATTCCGTTGCTTCTGATACCAGCTTTACTGGCTTTTGTTTCAGTTTTATTGCCACTTAATTCCTGATGATAAAAATTCAAGGCAATAGAACGACCTGACGTTAAGTTTCATAATCGTTGTCTTCCTTCAAAAACGCAAATGAATAAAGTAAATAAAAAATAAGCTTTTACGGGAAAGATCTAGAAACAAACGAATCATCAGTTGCGTTAGCTACTTGAAGATTGTGCTGAGTGGATAACATAACTCGATCACCTAAATTGTAAGCGAATCACTATTGTAAGCGAAGAAAGACACGTTTGCTTGGTAGGGTAATTTCGGAAGAGATGGACCGGCGGGAGAGACGGACCGTGCAAGTATTTCCTGCATTATCCGCCAGATATGGAACAAAAAGCACTGAGAGCCACAGTAAAACAAATGTAAAACAAAAGAATACTGACGCGTTCCACATATGACGGATAATGTAGGAAATACTTGCCTGGCCCGTCTCTCCCGGAATCACCCTAGTATTAGGTTGGTGTAAATGAAATGTCATTTTTTCAATAGCTGAAATTAGCGGCTCGGTACTATATACCAGGGTGGCCATAGCGCGGCTCTCGCAGGCGAGTGATGCGGCTCTTATGTAATTAAAATGTATGCATGAAATATGGTAAACTAAAACTGATCAATGTCCAAAAGTAATTATTTTATTTCATTTCTTGTTGCAAAGTTTTTTATCTAACAAGTTCTTTTTTTGTTTTGTTATCAAAGATAAATAAATGGCTCTTTCAAATATTCCTTCCTGAAATGTGGCTTCCAAAGGTAGTGTAGCTGGCCACTCCTGCTATATACTGAATTTTATCCGACCATAAATATTTATACACAATAGTGAAAAAGAAGCGATTTGCTTGTAGCGACCAGCTACAGCGAAGAACATTTGGCGAGCAGACAACCAGCACGGTTTATGACGTGCGCGCTTGAAAAGCTATTTTTGAGGAAACCGTTTTTAGCTTATTTAATTTCTAGAAATTCGACAATGCACGTCCGCGTAGAAACTTTCTCCGACGGCCTCAATAGCAAATTGCCGCATCATAAACCAAGGGTTTCCGAAAGGTCCGCCGTACGAGGCCCAGAGGCCCGGACCGGCAGGTCACGAGTACTTGACCTGGAGGAAACTCAGCTGTGTCGCCAAATGACGTCACGGGAAAAACCTCCCCCGCCAAGTCGCACTGCGGTCCCCGAAAAAGCGCGCCAAGGGCACAAGGGACACGCAGCGACTTGGGGAAAGAAATTACCTGATTGGTTAACACCGATGCGACGGGTTAACCAATCAGGGATGATTAACACATAGCCGAAAGGCAGTAAGAAAAAAGCGAGGCGACAGGAGGGCAGTCTTGCACGGACCTCCAAAGCCGTAGGTCAACAACTAATAAAGATCTCACTACTACCGCGTGGGTAGATAGCGTAACCCTAGTCAAGCCTTGTTATTTATTCGTAACCACATTCCTTCATGCTCTAATACACGTGTATTGAATAGTAAACAAAAATTCATAACAAAATTGTTTTGACATTATTATCTGACGTGATAAATAATCCGGATATACGAGTAATTTTTTTATATAAGTTTAAACTTGGAAAAACTGCTGATAATATAAATTTAGCATTTGAAGAAGATTATGTGAATGTCATCAATGTTGGTGTGCAAAATTCAAGATTGGTGACGTTTCGTTGAAAAATGAGCCAAAAGGCAGGTCGTCGATGATAATATCTTAAGAAAAATGATTGAATACAATCTGCGACAAAGAATATAAAATTATGTCCAATTCCTCCCCTATTTACTTGACCTTTCCCCAACGAACTACCATTCTTCAAACACCTGAACAATTTATTTAACAAATAAATTATTTCGAAATTGTGACGTTGTAAAGGTAGCATTCAAAAAATTGTTCAATTCAGAAGTTAATGATTTTTATAACTTTGGAATAATGAAACTAGTTAATCGTTGAGAAAAGTGTATGGAATCGTGTGGAAATTATACTTTGAAGTGTGGAATTGGTTTAATAATAAGTTGTGAGTGATGACGTGAATGTAGTGTGTTTGTCGAATCGTCTCGAGATTTGGAAAACGAGCGGATCATACAGAGAAACAGGGAGTAAAACAGTAGAACCGTGTTGTTATTGAGAATTTATTGCGAGATATAATAAGAGACCTTTTATCAGCTTATCATTATTCCTGTTTACGTGTGTTTATAGTTATTATGAAATTATTGTTATAAAATATATCGCTATTGAACTTATTATCACGTGTTATATAACCACATGAAGAAGCAGAATGTATCTAAAGTTTCATTTCAAAAGCTAATGTTTCGTATACACTAACCTAATAGAAACGGTCACACGAACCAACACAATTGTACTAGCATTTGTAAAAATTCGATAATTTCAATACAAATTGAACGTGAATCATAGAAGGATATAGAACTTGTCTGATGAAAAACAAATCCACAAAGTCATATCGAAACCCGTTCAATTGGATTTTCGAATAGGAAGTGAATGCCTCATCAGTTACAAACCAATGCAAATTCTTTTTTTTTTAAACACCTTGGTTTAAAATAACCTACAGGCTGATTGCAGTATGTTTTGCAGGTTATCTTTTTTCAAAGTTATCAAGGTCACCTTTAGTTTTTTAAATGGAACTGCATAATTCTTTTTCATCTCTATCTTTTAGCGAACAAGAAAACAAATACGACAAGCACCGAAACATTCTTCTTTTATTATTAGAACAGGAGAAATTATGGAAAAATACTGCCGAGGTTGGGAATAACGTCAAATCGGCATTTAAAAGAATATGGTTTTGGAAGAATGTGACAAAATTTCAAAAGAAGATAATCCGTCTGCATTCATGAAAATGCTAGTCACATTGAATATCTTTTATAACAATGCTATTTACCATTTTCTGGTCATTTTCATGCCACTTTTTCTTTTAATTTTTTTTTTAATTTTTCTAGTTACACGCGTACAGAATAGAGCAGTCGTGACGTGTGCGTTTGATGTCCAGTAGAAAATTGTTTAACTGAAAAGGCATTCACTTTGGTAATCCAATTAGGCAGGTTTCGATACTGTTAGCACAACTTAAGTAAATTTAACACAGTATAGGGTATTAACCAAAAATGTATTAAAGTATAGTGATAAGCGACTGCTAAATGCTTCGGTGTCCGTCTCGCTCGACGGCTATTTCCAAAGTGTCCTCTCCGCGTCGTATCCCGCGTTGCTCCGAAAAACCGTTGGAGCCCCCTCGTTCGACTTTCCGGGGAAAGGGCTTAGTTTATGGTACCCTCAGGTACCCGCGCGTTTTCTCTTCCGGGGTGACAAAGTCCAGGCCACCACTTCGCGGCCGAAATCGAGCATTTCTTACAATACGCCTTTGGAAGTGACGTGGTGCAAATGATTATTCGGTAAAGTGGGTAACAAAAATATATTTATTTAAACGTAATGCTTAAACTAATTTCAAATGTAAACTACATGATACGCGTGCAGAGAAGCTCTACGACAAAAGGCCTCGTGCCTTTTTCGGGACTCCCTTAAGTAGCCCCTTTTCCCTGGGAAAGTCCCAGGAAGTGGGTGCGCGGGCCTTCATTGCCGAGGCAATACTCTTGTCCTCGAGGACGAAGAAACTTGGAGATGTTTGGAAAAACACCTCTCGATTCTTCGCCTCGAGGGCCAAGAGTCGCCAGGCCTAAGTGCGTGGCCCCCCCTGTGGCGGTCGCCACACGCCTTTGAGGATTTTTGCAATCAGGCAATTTTTTATCACGCTGTTTTCGCCCTGTTCGATCGCTCGCCCGAAAACTAGAAAAGCTGACTCCGACGGTCCTGCCGCTCACAACCGAACTACCCGCGGTCTTCCTCGCGGACAAAAGCAGGTCACGCTTTCCACGAATCTTCTCGCGTCTAATGGTCACGCCGAGACAAGACAGGCGCAACGGAATCGACGGTTCATGCGTTCGATCCTTTGTGACCTTACACGTTGAATTTTCGTTGAATTTTTTCAAATATTGGCGCAATTGTGACGGTCTGTACGACAGGTTTTACTAACAGGCAAACGTGCCTTTCTTCGCTTGGTGCATCACTGACCAAGCCACCGCATGGCTGCCTGGATTAGATCGACGTACAAAAATCGCCTACATTAGGCGCAGATTTTAATTGTTATTGGCTAATTAAGGAAGTCTCAGACGCAGTTTCATAACTATAGATTTCCATCTTAACACTTTAAGCGTCGGACCCGCCTTAAGGCGTAATATCTGGACTAGCGTTTTTACATGTTTGTGCAGAAAAAAATATATCTCTTGAACAGCAAGTGGCTCAATATTTATATCATTAAAAATCGTCACTGTGCCCGTAATAAACACTATGTAAAATTTTTGAATAGAAATTTTGTTTTACAAAAGTTATTTTATTTTATTTTGTAAAAGTGCATGTTTCTACAATACTCGTAAGTATTGTGGCGTTTTAAGTAAAGTTTCCAACAAAATAGCCGGCGCTTTAAGTGTTAAGACTGATTTCAGGAATCATCACTCCAATTTAATACGAAAGGTATTTTTGTATATGTAATAGTAAGTTACACGAAAATGGCTTAACAATTTACAAGAAAAATGAATGAAAACATATTTACTTTTTAACGTTTCGACCATTTGTTGTCGAACAATCTGTACAGTGACACCGAAAAAAAATAGGGAGAGCGTTTGTCTCCTAGTGGGGTCCTTTGGCTAACTCTGTTTTACGATAGGCATATTTAAACTTGACAACAGCAGAGACCCCTCGAGCGATTTTATCCTCCCTCTCCCATGCCAAAAACACACCGTGGGAGACATTCATATTTGGAATGAGTGCGTATCTAAACAAAACCTAAAATGGCGCGAATACACGTAACTGTAACTATAGTCTTCAGTAGTTTGGATTTTCGGTTGCACTATTTATGATACTATT
>NW_017100888.1:0-509 GCF_001263275.1 Habropoda laboriosa
TCTATCGTAGTTCGAAAATTCGACAGCGACGTCCAGAATGCTTAGCAGAATCGTACTCCTTTTTTGAGAACGAGTATTGAACCGGTAAGTTACGTGAAAATCGCGAAGAACTACTCTCGCCTAGCCGACGTTAAAGGTGTATATTCCCTTCGTTCAACAGTAACACGGCAACCGTGTGAGATATTGAAGAAACAAACCACTCCTTCGTATTCGGTACCAAAAAAAGGTCAGATTAGGTTGGGTCTATTTATTTGTTGCGATTATGTCTAAAGTCGAAATATTTAATTATCTGTATTTGCCCCCACCATCGTAGTTCGGAAATTCGACGCCGATGTCCAGAATATAGTACTAATGTACTCCATTTAGAGTACGAGTACCGTACCGGTACGTTACGTGATAATCGGGAAGAAATAATATCTCTGGTGTGACGGTATATGTTTTTATTATATTCGTTTAACTGTAAAATGAGATCCGTTTGAGCTATTGAAAAAACAAACCACAACTTTGTA
>NW_017100889.1:0-1241 GCF_001263275.1 Habropoda laboriosa
ACTGTTTCTTGCTCCCGAGTCCTGCATCGGGTTATTTTGTTTTTTTTTATAACAACGCGCTCCAGTTTCATAACAACCATTGTTAATTTGTTGAGTTAGACATGCATACCATCGATTAAAATATACGCCATCAACTAATTAATTGTTATTAACAACTGCAATGTCAACCGCGTCTTATAGGACAGTTACTTTATTTATTGCTACATATTTATCAACAAAAAATTAAATTATCCCTTATTACACTCTAATAACACATACCAACCAATGTTCGTTTCTCCCGAGTCCGGTATTAGCTTAGTTTTTTTTTATTATAAAGCGCACGTGTTTAATAACAACCACTGTTAATTTGTTCAGTTAGACATGCATACCATCGATTAAAATATACGCCATCAGCTAATTAATTGTTATTGACCACTGCAATGACAACCGCGGCTTATAGGACTGTTACTTTATTTATTACTACCTCTTTATCAACAAAAAATTAATTTAACCCTTATTACACTCTAATAACACATACCAACCTCTGTTTGTTTCTCCAGTGACCCGCATTTTTTTTTATAACCCGCGCTCGAGTTTCATAACAACCACTGTTAATTTGCTCAGTTAGACATCCATACCATCGATTAAAATATACGCCATTAACTAATTAATTGTTAATAAACACTGCAATGTCAACCACTGCTTTGTCGAATGTTACTTCATTTATTGATACACCTTGATCTACAAAAAATTAAATTAACCGTTATTGCACTCGAATATCATATATCAACCACTGTTTCTTGCTCCCGAGTCGGGCATTAGGTTAGCTTATTGATTATAACGACGCGCACATGTTTAATAACAACCACTGTTAATTTGGTCAACTAGACATGCATGCCATCGATTAAAATATACGCCATCAACTATTTGATAGTTATTAACCACTGCAATGTCAACCGGACAGGTACTTTATTTATTTCTACCTCTTTATCATCTAAAAAATAAATTAACCGTTATTACACGCGAATATCACACGTCTACCACAGTTTCTTGCTCCAGTGACCTGCATCAGGTTAGTTTTTTTTTTTATCACAACGCTCAAGGGTTTCATTACAACCACATTTATTTTGTTAAATTAGACATGCATACCATCTATTAAAATATTCGCCATCAACTAATTAATAGTTATTAACCACAGTAATGTCAACCACTGCTTTTACGACTGTTACTTTATTTATTGCTACCTCTTTATCAACAAAAAA
>NW_017100890.1:0-434 GCF_001263275.1 Habropoda laboriosa
TGGCGTACGTTTCTGCTATGCATTCTGGACGCCGGCGTCGAATTTTCAAACTACGATGTGGTGTAAAATACAGATGATTAAATATTTCGTCGTTAGAAATAAGTCCATCAAATAAATGTTCCGAACGAATTCTTACCATTTTTTAATACCGAATACAAGTGTGTGCTAGGTTCATCAATATCACACACGGTTGCCGTGTTACTGTTAAACGAAGCGTATATACACCTATAACGTCGCGCTTGGGGATAGTATTTCTTCGAGATATTCAGGTAACGTACCAGTACGATAATCGTACTCATAATAGATTACGTTTCTGCTTATGCATTCTTAACATCGGCGACGAATTCTCTCTCTACGATGATGGGGGCAAATACAGATAACTAAATATTTCGACTTGAAATATAATTCCTTTAGCTAAATGTATACCATAAATC
>NW_017100890.1:4540-6323 GCF_001263275.1 Habropoda laboriosa
TGTGCTTTGTTATTCAAAGTTCAAATGGTTCCGGCGTTACTGTTAAACGATGCGAATATACACATGTAACGCCGCACATGGTTATAGTAGTTCTTCGCGACCTTCGCATATCATACTGGGACGATTCACCTTCTCTAAATGGCGTACGGTTTTGCCTTGCATTCTGGACGCCGGCGACGAATTTTCGAACTGCGATGTGGGGATAACAACGATAATTAAATATTTCGTCGTTAGAAATAATTCCAACAAATAAATGTTCCCACTAATTCTTACCTATTTTTGGTTCCGAATACAAAGGTGTGGTCTGTATTTTCAATAGATCAAAAGCTCCCGTGTTACTGTTAAACGAACCGAGTATACACCTATAACGTCGCGCTTGGAAATAGTATTTCATCGCTATTTTCACGTAACGTACCGGTACGATACTCGTACTCTAAATGGAGTACGATTCTGCTAAGCATTCTGGACATCGGCGTCGAATTTTCGAACTACGATGTGGGGGAAAATACAGATAATTAATTATTTCGACGTTATTAATAATTCCTAAAACTAAATGTGACCATCGAAATCTTACCATTCTTTGGAACCGAATATAAAGGTGTGCTTCGTTAAACAAAGCTCAAACGGTGCCGATGTTACTGTTAAACGATGCGAATATCCACATATAACGTCACGATTAGAGATGTTATTTCATCGCGACTTTCACGTAACAGACCGGTTCGGTACTCGTACTCTAAATGGAGTACGATTCTGCTAAGCATTCTGGACATCGGCGTCGAATTTCCGAACATCGATGGTGGGGGCAAATACTCATAACTAAATATATCGACTTTAAAAATATTCCCCACAAATAAAAGTTCACAACGAAATCTTACCTTCTTGAGGTATCGAATACAAGGTGTGGTTTGTGTTTTCAATAGCTCAAACGATTCCTGTGTTACTGTTAAACGAAGCGAATATACACATATAACGTCTCGGTTCGACATAGTATTTCTTGGCGATTTTCACGAAACGTACCGGAACGATATTTTTGGTATCGATACAAATTTGTGGTTTGTTTAATCATTACCTCAAACGGTTCCCGTATACCAGTTAAACGATGCGAATAAACACATATAAGGTTACGCTTGGAGATAGCATATCTTCGCGATTATCACGTAACGTACCGGTATGATACTCCTACTCTAATTGGAATACATTTCTGCTGTGCATTCTGGCCGCCAGCGTCGAATTTTCGAACCACGAAGTGGGGGAAAATACAGATAAATACATATTTCGACGTAAAAAGTAATTCCTAAAGCAAAATGTGACCAACGAAACCTTACCTTTTTTTGGTACCGAATACAAAAGTGTGGATTGTTTGTTCAATAGCTAAAACGGTTCCCGTGTTACTCTTGAACGAATCGAATATAAACATATAACATCACGCTAGAGATATTATTTCTTCGCGATTTTCACGTAACCTACTGCGGCGATGTTAGTACTCTAAATGGTGTTTGATTCTGCTATGCATTCTGGACTGCGGCGTCGAATTTTCGAAATACGATGGCCGGGGCAAATACAGATAGCTAAATATTTCGGCTTCAAAAATATTCCCTACAGATAAATGTTCCCAACGAACCCATACCTTTTTATGGTACCGAATACAAAGTTATGGTTTGTTTTTTCAATATCTCAAACGGTTCCCGTGTTACTGTTAAAAGAAGCGAATATACACATATAACGTCGCACATGGTTATAGTAGTTCTGCGCGACCTTCGCAAATCATACCGTGCCGATTCTC
>NW_017100890.1:8694-10748 GCF_001263275.1 Habropoda laboriosa
TGGAGATAGTATTTCTTCGCGATTTTCACGTAACGTACCGGAACGGAACTCGTATTCTAAATGGAGTACGATTATGCTATGCATTTTGGACATCGGCGTCGAATTTTAGTACTACGATGGTGGGGGCAAATACAGATAATTAATGATATCGACTTTAAATATAATCCCTTCAGCTAAATGTTTCCAACGAAATCTTAGAATTTTTTGGCCTCGAATATAAATGTGTGCTTGTTTCTTCAATGTCTCACACGTCTCCCTTGTTACTGTTAAACGAAGCGTATATACACCTATAACGTCGGCTTGGCGATAGTAGTTCTTCGCAACATTAACCTAACTTAATGCGGCGATATTCGTACTCTAATGGTGTTTGATTCCGCTATGGATTCTGGACGTGGCGTCGAATTTTCGAACAACGATGGTGGGGGATAACACAGATATTTAAATATTTCGACGTAAAAATAATTGCTAAAACTAAATGTGACCAAAGAAATCTTACCTTTCTTTTTGGTACCGAATACAAAGTTTAGGTTTGTTATTTCAATAGCTCACACGGTTGCCGTGTTACCGTTAAACGAAGCGAATATACACCTATTACGTCGCGCTTGGAGATAGTATTTCCTCGCGATTTGCACGTAACGTACCGGTACGATTTGGCTCTCGAAATGTAGTATGATTCTGCTATGCATTCTGGAATCTGCCGTCGAATTTTCGAACTACGATGTGGGTTAAAATACAGATAATTAAATATTTCGACGATAAAAATAATTTCTAAAACTAAATGTGATCAACGAAATCTTACCTTTTGTGGAACCGAATTCAAAGGTGTGGTTTGTTTTTTCAATATCTCACACGACTGCCGTGTTACAGTTAAATGAAGCGAATATACACCTATAACGTCGGCTAGGCGATAGTAGTTCTTCGCAACATTAACGTAACTTAATGCGTCGATATACGTATTCTAATGGTGTTTGAATCCGCTATGCATTCTGGACGTGGCGTCGTATTTTCGAACTACGCTGGTGGGGGAAAATACAAATAATTAAATACTTCGATGTTAATATAAATTCCTAAAAGTAAATGTGACCAACGTAATCTTACCATTTTTTGATCCCGAATATAAAGGTGTGCTTGGTTCTTCAATATCTCACACGGGAGCCATGTTACTGTTAAACGAAGCGAATAAAAACCTATAACGTCGGCTAGGCGATAGTAGTTCTTCGCGACTTTCACATAACATACTGCGGCGTTATTAGTACTCTAATGGTGTTTGATTCTGCTATGCATTCTATCCGTGGCGTCGAATTGTCGAATTACGATGTGGGGGAAGATACAAATATTTAAATATTTCGTTGTTAGAAATAATTGCAACAAATAAATGTTCCAAACGAAATCTTATCTTCTTTTGGTACCGAATACAAGGGTGTGGTATGTTTTTTCAACAGCTCAAACGGTTCCCGTGTTACTGGTAAACGAAGCGGATTTACACATATAACCTCTAGCTTGGAGATAGTATTTCTTCGCGATTTTCACGTAACTTACCGGTACGATACTCGTACTCTAAAGGGAGTACGATTCTGATGTGCATTCTGGACGTGGGCGTCGAATTTCCGAACGACGATGTGTGGGAATATACAGATATTTAAATATTTCGAATTTAAATATAATTCCTTCAGCTTAATGTATTCAACGAAATCTTACAATTATTTTATCATGAAGATGAAGGTGTGCTTGGTTCTTCAATAATTCACAAGGTTGTCCTGTTACTGTTAAACGAAGCGAATATACACATATAACGTAGCACATGATTATAGTTGTACTTCGCGACCTTCGCATATCATACAGGGACGATTCACGACCTCTAAATGGCGTACGGTTCTGCTATGCATATTAGACGCCGGCGTCGAATTTTCGAACTACGCTGTGGGGGAAAATACGAATAATTATATATCTCATCGTTAGAAATAATTCCAATAAATAAATGTTCCCAACTGAATCTTACCATTTTTTGGTAACAAATACAAAGGTGTGGTCTGTTATTTCAATAGCTCAAACGG
>NW_017100891.1:0-496 GCF_001263275.1 Habropoda laboriosa
GCAAAATAAAGAGGAAACAGTCATTTTGCAGTACTGCAAAACGTCTTTGTCGCGAGAATACAGAGGTATTTCAGTTTATATTCGTTAGAACTCGTTTAACGCGGCGAAACATGCAAAATAAAGGGAAAACAGGCGTTTGTAGCACTGCAAAACGTGCTCTGTCGCGGGAAAACAGCAGTATTACAGTTTATATTCGTTAAATCACGATTAACGTGGCGAAACATGCAAAATAAAGGGAAAACAGGCGTTTGTAGCACTGCAAAACGTGCTCTGTCGCGGGAAAACAGCAGTATTACAGTTTATATTCATTAGAACTCGTTTTACGTGGCGAATCATGGAAAATAAAGGGAAAGCAGGCGTTTGCAGCACTGCAAAACGTGCTCTGTCGCGGGAAAACAGCAGTATTACAGTTCATATTCGTTAAAACACGATATATGTGGCGAAGCATGCAAAATAAAGAGAAAACAGTCATTTTGCAGTACTGCAAAACGTCTTT
>NW_017100892.1:0-579 GCF_001263275.1 Habropoda laboriosa
TTATATTCGGGATCAAAAGATTGTAAGAATTATTGTATATATTTAGCTGAAGGAATTATAATTGAAGTCGAAATATTTAAGTATCTGTATTTGCCCCCACCATGGTAGCACGAAAATTCTACGTCGGCATCCAGAATGCATAGCAGAACCGTTGGCCATTTAAAGGCCGAGAATCGTCCCCGTATGATATGCGAAGTTCGTGCAGAACTACTATAACCATGTACGACGTTATATGTGTATATTCGCTTCGTTTAACAGTAACACCGGAACCGTATGAGCTTTGAATAACATAGCAAACCTTTATATTCGGGGTCGAAAAATTGTAAGATTTATTGCATACATTTAGCTGTAGGAATGATTTTTAAAGTCGAAATATTTAATTATCTGTGTTTGCCCCCACAATCGTCGTTCGTAAAATGGGCGCCGATGTCCTGTGTGCATAGCAGATTCGTACTCCATTTAGAGTAAGGGTAACGTACCGGTACGTTACGTGAAAATCGCTAAGAAATACTATCACCTAGCGCGACGTTATACGTGTATATTCGCTTCGTTTAACGGTAACACGGGAACCGTTTGGCT
>NW_017100893.1:0-265 GCF_001263275.1 Habropoda laboriosa
TAGCATATTCGTTCGTGTGAATTAAGTGCCGCTGCATACAAGAAGCTAGTGCACCGAATTCAACAAGCTTGGGAGAAAAATCAAACGAGAAGCGTGTCTCTGCGAGCTACGCAGCTACAGTTTCACGGTATGTGTATGCGTGAATAATATGTATATATACGTACACAATCGAATGATTGAGTAAATTGAAAATAGAGAAGATCCTACTTATAGCTAATTAGATTAATTACTGCAACAATTTCGTTTTATCGTATCCTAAGTTTAT
>NW_017100894.1:0-312 GCF_001263275.1 Habropoda laboriosa
CGCGGTTTGTCGCGGGAAAACAGCAGTATTACAGTTTATATTCCTTAAAACACGATTTACGTCAGGAAACAAACAAAATAAAGAGAAAACATTCGTTTGCAGTACTGCAAAACGTGGTTTGTCGCGAGTATACAGCAGTATTTCAGTTTATATTCGTTAAATCACGATTAACGTGGCGAAACATGCAAATTGAGAGAAAACATTCGTTTGCAGTACTGCAAAACGCGGTTTGCCGCGAGAAAACAGCTATATTTCAGTCCATATTGGTTAAAACACGATTTACGTGGCGAATCATGCAAAGTAAAGAGAAAA
>NW_017100895.1:0-1326 GCF_001263275.1 Habropoda laboriosa
TTCCTTGAACTGACCACGATCTCCGTTTGACCCCCCCGCATCCCACCCGTACCACCCTAGTTGCGGTCCTCTCCCTCTCCTCGACCCGTTGCACCCGGCGTGACCCACGTGTGACCACCCCTTCCCTGAACTAACCGCTATCTTTGTTATGCCTACCCCCACCAGGTTGGGACCACCCCCACTGGACTCCTGACGTCACCCCGACCTCATACCACCCGGCGTGACCCACCTCCGATGACCCCTTCCCTGAACTAACCGCTATCTTTGTTGGTACTACCCCCACCACATCGGGACCACTTCTATCTTACTCCTGACGTCACCCCGAGTTGATCCCACCCGACGTGACCCACCCCACTCCATCCCTTCCTTGAACTAACCGCTATCTCCTTAACCCTTACCCCCACCACCACGGGACCTCTTCTATCTCACTCCTGACGTCAGCCCGACCTCATCCCACCCGGCGTGACCCACCTAACCCCACTCCTTCCTTGAACTAACCACTATCTTTGTTATGCCTAACCCCACCACCTCCGGACCACTTGCACTCGACTCCTGACGTCACCCCGAACACTTAGCACCCGGCGTGACCCACCTCCGATCATCCCTTCCTTGAACTAACCGCTATCTTCGCTACCGTTACCCCCACCACCACGGGACCACTTCTATCTCGCTCCTGACGTCAGTGCGAGCTCAACGCACCCGACCTGACCCACCCCACTCCACTCCTTCCTTGAACTAACCACTATCTCCTCAACCCTTGCCCCCACCACCTCGGGACCACTTGCATCCGACTCCTGACGTCACCCCGAGCTCAACGCACCCGACCTGACCCACCCCACTCCACTCCTTCCTTGAACTAACCGCTATCTCCTCAACCCTTGCCCCCACCACCACGGGACCACTTGCATCCGACTCCTGACGTCACCCCGAACTCATCCCACCCGGCGTGACCCTCCTACCACCACTCCTTCCTTGAACTAACCGCTATCTCCGTTGCCGCTACCCCCACCCCGGCGTGACCGACGCCATCTTGTTCCTTGCCTCACCCCCGACCCAACGCACCCCCTCTGACCCTCCTCCGACCAACCGTTCGCGAGATATCCGCCATTTTTGTTTCGACCCCGCCATCTTGTCCGCCATCTTTAGTTGACCCCCCACCCCAAGTCCCACCCTCCTGCGACCACGCCTTCCCGAGATATCCGCCATTTTTGTTTCGACGCCGCCATCTTGTCCGCCATCTTTAGTTGACCCCCCACCCGCACTCGACTGCTGACGTCACCCCGAGCTCATCCCACCCGGCGTGACCCACCCCACTCCACTCCTTCC
>NW_017100896.1:0-28923 GCF_001263275.1 Habropoda laboriosa
CGCGTTTTTTCTTTTGATTCTTTCAATTTTTCAATTGCATTACACATTATTGCAATAATTTCTGTCGTTACATTTAATTCTAATTGTTTAGCAGATTTTGTGCTGCTATCGACCCTACATTTTTTTTTTTTACGTGGAGGTAGGCCGACTCTATGTTGTAAACAATTGGCAACCAAACGGTGGCTCGCTAAAGCGATATATTATGAAATTAAATTAATCACTCAATAAGTTTTAACGTTAGATTGTTTCCTCGATATGGCCATGGTGGTCATCAGTGACTGGAGTGCCTCAAATATTTAGAATAATTAAAATAAAATAAATGTTGTCAACTAAAAATTTTGAACATCATGTCATTTTCATCAGAAAAATCTCATCAATATGTTAAGAAAAATTTCGGGATAAAAAAACGTAAAATTAAAAAAGTTGATATTTAAATCGCTTGGTTGCCTCGACTCACGTTTCATGCTTATCTTTTATTGACTGTCCTTGTCTACGTTCGGCAAACTACAAAGGCGGGTGCGAGGCTCGAAAACGTTGTCCCTGACTCTACGAGTGTCAGGTTTAGCTTCCTTGCGGTCTGACACTTGTGGAGAATATACTGTATTTAGAAAGTGCGATTTGACGAGTTGCTCCTGTCCTGAATACCAATGGTTGTAAATGAGGAAACATAGTATCGAGCAATTAATCATTACACGTCGTTTAGCGTGAATAAAGAAAAGAGCAGAAAGATTAATTCATTCTTAAATGCAATTGCATACATTAATATGCAGCAATTAACGTGAGGTAAGTTGCTAATAAATGCCGATGACTAATAAACTGTTACACATCATAGCAATTTAATGAAGCATACACAATGCTTTTAGTTTATTTGGATATTTAGAAAGATTCATTTATATATCGACACTTCTGAATTTATTAAATAACAAAATTAATTATTTCCTTAATTCTTAAGTTTGAGAATATTCTATAAGAAGATCAATGTTTATGAAAGAAACATCTGATATTTTATATTATTTGATGTGAATATGGTTAAATAGTTAATCAATATCAGTACAATTATTTTTTCCTTTGCATAAAGCTTTCCACAAAATCATATACATTCTGTAACTAATCTGAATCGATCAAAAGTTTTATTAATTTTTTATCGAGTTTAATGAATAAATTTACGTCATAGAATTAGTACACTGAATCATTGATTAGTTTTCAGTACTGTATGTAATACAATGCTTGTTTATTAAGATAAGTATTAACAATGGATCACTAAATGCAATTCTTAAGAAGCTTATAGATCGAGTCGTTCACAAGGTTACTAAATTATTAGGTCACATGTTTCGCAGACTGTCCAGAGTGTGATAAATTACAGTAACTTTAAGTGAAACAAAATCGAATCAATCTATGAAAATGTAGAAAATAGTTTTGAAGTAATTTAATGGAAGAATGTAAACGTATTAATCAAATTTTTTAAAGGAGAGTAATAAAACAAGTTGTCTACTTAAATAGCTGACTCATTCAAAATCATACATCGAAGTACCCTACATTATGAAAGATCTGAAATTGAAAAATGATTGCTCGAAATAAAAATTGTTAAAAAGTATGCTGAATTTCGATTAAAAAAAAAAACTTAAATATTTTAATATTATACACGTCGAATATTGGTATAATATTCAATCATGGAACTGCAATAGAATTATGTAATTTTTCGTAAAAGACTAAAATCGAATGATGCAAGCGACCTCTGTTAAGATCAAAATGTGATTTCACGAAAATCCTACACCCACGTTCGTATCCAGTTCGAGTTCTAAAGTAGCCCACCGAAGGTGACGAAAAAGTGTGCCTGCGACTTTCTCCGTTCTTGACCAACGGTTTTTCGGTCCATCGAGGGACGATAAGAGGTCAAACGAATCAACTGCACACGGCACGAGATATATGTATACCATGTGTCGATAGTTAACCATCTTACCGTGTCCGATGTCGGTCGAATTCTTTTCGAAACAAAGTGCAGAGGTCAGCAGGTTCGATTTTCGTATACCGCGGTTTAGTTTTCCATCTATGTACATTTTCATACCGCGTCACAGATTTTGAACACCTGTATAAAAACGTGCACGAACGATTATGCCTGTTTCGACGTGACGTCAACGTTGTGTACTCTTTTCCAATAACTCAGAAACACACTTTCACCGGTATTACGACGTAACGAGCAAATAGGGATTCATAATTATGACACGAAACGTGCAATAAGTGTACGTAACTCCTCGTGCTTCGGCTATCAAGATCCGTAAACATAACGTCGGGATTTCAGTAAAAGTCACTGATACAAATGTCGAAATAATAGATAATTGGATTTCCGTTCGATAGATATCTGATTCTTGGTTTGTAGGTGATTTTTAGTAGCACAAAGAAATTAAGATTCTTAATTTCGCAAACCAAGCATGTACGTAATAGTTCTTGCGATCACGAGTATAGAATTGTGTCATCGTTTAAACAACCTTCATTGATTGCATCAGGCTACCTTATTACAAACTGTGTAATAATTACCACGCGATTTTTTTGTACTATTTAAAAATAAGGATAGTGAGAAACTTCATTATTTATACGTGTACGTAACGACAATAAAATGATTCGACTGTGGCATATTAATGTACTTGATATCAGCAAGCTTGAGCTTTCTGCGATGTTATTTAATATATGCAGCTGCTGAGTTTGAAGTTTAACAATGGATGATTTTACAAAGTTTGCAACAAGACCTTCGTCTTGAAGAATAACTGAAGGTAACAGGTCTGATGAACGTAGCAACTTGTGTGGAAATAAATTCACGACGCACTTTACATATGTCCTTTCTTCCTGTATCGTTGTTTACGTAAAAAAGTATCGCATACTCCCTCCAACTATTTTGAATCTAATAAATAACCAATTAAACGCGTCCTTACTGCATCATTTTAAGAGCGCGTAATTCAATTTTCTTTTTTTACGTGCAATCTAAGTACATGCTTGTTTTACACTTTTTATCGTTCACACTTAGTACAAAAATTAGACGTTCGGTTGAAGTTAAAGGTTTTCGGTGTTTAAAAAGCTTCCACTGTGTACAGTATACTTTTTGTATTAAAAAAGTATCGGTGTGTTATTCTTATTATATCCTGCGCATCATTACCTTAAATTCTGCTCTCCGGCGAAGCACACTTATCCTATATTAGCGAGAATCCGGGTTCGTGATCGGCATGATATATGTCTAAGTTTCTCCGCACAATCACACACGAATCAACCGAATTTCACCTGATTTCGACATAACATTCTGTCACTGGTCCTCCAGGCATCTGTCGTGCGTCGCCTCCTCGAGGATGCCGGTTACGAGTGCTGTCGAGAACAGTCGAAACATAACGAAGGTCACCGAAGCTTTCCGAACAACAGCGCGAATAACCGAACGTTTTCGCGTACTTGACATATTGTACTTCGAATTCTGAAAACTATTCCGATTATTTTTATAAGTTACCCGAAAATTTCTGCTTCATTTTTTTCTTTCATTAACTTCACTATACCATACAGTCACGAACGCTACGCAAAATGGAAACACAAATCACGTGATGAAAGCCGAATGTAGGCGAGACAAACTTTGGTTACGAACTGGTCAGTCGGTGAGTGGACAGTTAGGCCCAAGAGGGAGTAAAGAATGGTAGGGAGAGGGTTGAAGCAGACTCGGATTGGGAAAACAATTTTCTCGACGATAGAATGACATTAAGAGACATAATGCAGCTGCATTCGTTTAAATTTATCTTTTAGAAAATGTTTATGCAATTGAAATGAAATTTTTATAACGAAATAAAGATGAAATTTACGATTAATTTAACGAATCGTATATTTATACTTTTTACGTTTATATAATTTCTATTACGTGGTACACGTTGGAAGTTTGAAGATGAATCAACGATACAACAAATATAATTCAATGGATAAATAACAAACGTCTATTTACGTTGATTTATGTGGTCTCGTTACGTTCAATTTACAATACAATTGTACACATCAACATACAATATACGGAAGATTAAATCTTTCACAGATAATTATGAATTGCAGCGTATGGTTCAATTGTGACGTCAAGACCAATTTTATCAAATTGTTAGCGAAATGCGAAAGACTAGCGGAGTTTTAAGT
This sequence comes from Habropoda laboriosa, assembly GCF_001263275.1. Classification (NCBI taxonomy): domain Eukaryota; kingdom Metazoa; phylum Arthropoda; class Insecta; order Hymenoptera; family Apidae; genus Habropoda; species Habropoda laboriosa. Next base: position 4,150 of record NW_017100896.1, read on the forward strand.
GCAGCCCTGAACCGGAGTCCGACAGAGAGAAGGAAGAAAGTAAGAAAATCAGCTAGAGAGAGAGAAGGTGAGCCCTCTTCCGCGTGCAACGCGTGCACCAATGTTTGTGCGCACTTTTTCCACGTGTGGCTCGTTCGTCATCAGATCAAAACACGTAGGGCCACCGATAGAGTCTACATAATGTAAACACGATCGCAATACATCTTTTTCTTCAGATAAATCGTGAAACTAACCTACATCTGCATCCACCCACGTTGTTGCGAGCCAAAGTAGCGAACAGCTGACTCAAGTAGTCTTCCAGATTACAGCGTGCTACGATTGAGAGATCGAACGTTCTTGCTACTTAACATTCTCAGACCGGTGCCGCTGATTTTGCAAGATTTCCAATGATGTTAGCGCGACTACTTTGTAGAAAAAAAAAGCTGACAGTTCGTGTCTCTATTTACGTTGCATTTTTTCAAATTTCATCATTTATTTGTAGGTTAGAAAAATAATTTTGATTTCGTAATAGCGGAGCAGAGGTCGCCAGAGAGTAGGTTAGTAGGTAACTTATGGATATTGAAATTGTGACGAAGAATGCTGCAGTGGAACACTAAAATTCGAATCTTTTTATTCAATGTGTGTTATATAAATATTTGGTATGCCTCACGAAAGATAAAGTATCTTAATTGTCTTCTCTGGTATCAAAGATGCAAAAAAAATATTTTATGAAGAACATAAATGGTTTCTCCTTTTTTAAAAGTGTTATTATATTTTTGTTACAGATTTGGAAATATTGAAGGGGTGATTTTAGCAGTTTGTCAAAATCAACGTTCATTATTTAAAAATCATTTACATTAATATTGAAGAGAATCAACAAGAATATTTATTTCAAATATACTACAATCATAAAATGATGAAAAAAGAAACAAAGCAAAAAAACTGCCAATGTATAATTCAGTCCCTTTGACCACCTACACATTCAAAAACACTTCCAAACAAATGAAGAAAAATTGATATGAAACTGAAACTTCTAAATCATAAGGAACATGTATCTATTCTAAAAAAGTAATTCCCAGAAGATACTGCTCTCGCCTATCCAATAGAAACGAAGAAAATCAATCGCTCAAATCACAGGCAATAACCAAAAAAAGAAAAGCACTAATTTCACAAAAGAAACTGGGCAGTAAAAAGCGTCTAATCAGATCGATAAACCTTGATAAATCGTCATCGGTGGAGAACGTGTATCTTGTTCGACGTAGTTAAGTTTTCAGTTCCCACAACGACACCAGATATCAACGTCGTTGGAATGTTATTGACAAGAAAGGCTGTTCTTGATCTTGTCCGAACGAGATCGTTCTTAGTTACGCGGGAACGTCGATTGTCCTAGAAAACGAGATTCTACCGGTCGGCGCCTGGTCCCGCAGTTGTGCAATTGCCTTCTTAACGACTTCGTCGCAACCTTCTTGCGCACCTTGCTTTTTGCGGAAGCCATCTCTCCGCTGTACATCTTTAATTCGCACACGTCTTAATCGTCGAGCGGAAATGGGATCCGTGGACCCGACTGTTTGCACTCGACTCGACGTTTCTTGAGTAGCGTGATTTATCAACGCGTAATTATCAGAAATAATTAATAATACTGATCTTGGGTATGACCCGATTATGAACACCGATTTATGGAACACTATGGCGGAAGGCTTAGGCGAATTTATGATACGATAACTAACACATCTTTTTATTCAGAATAATTTTTTAACGTTAGGTGTTCTTTGTTTTGAGTACGATTGTTGTGTATTATCATTCTATTTTTTTGAAACTTTTTATCACAATTCTTCTGTTCACTGTTCTTTCTTAAATGACAAAATTATGAAATAGTAGTTGATTTACTTTGCAAGGGGAATATTTATCCAGAATGTATGCAAAACTAACAGAGAGGAAGATAAGTCGGTAAGGTGAATGAAACAGCAAAATTTAACATTCGAGGAACTGTTGCACCTGACATTCACTGCAAACATGGAAAGATAGTAATCTCTTAAACCTGGCTTAACAACACATGCATTTCAAACAGAACTTATATTCTTTACTCTCACTGCAAGGAAGATATTTCTGGTACCAAAACAAAATTCTTTTCATCGTCTCTAAATTTCTCTTAACAAAACAAAAATGAAAAAACGCAGACCTTGATTTTCACAGCAACAATTTTACTTCTGTTTTAAGGGAACACAGTATTATCGAGCAGGATGAAGCATTCAACAACTGTCTTCGTCCTTGGTCACGACTCTATCGCGAGATGCAGAGAGCACGAAAAAGAATAGAGAAAGAATGAAAAAAAAAAAGAAGGAGAGCCAAGGGGGAATCTTCGCCTTGAGAGGAGCGAGTGAACTCAATTCTGCACGATAACGTCTCATCGATTTATTAACTTGGTTACCTTAGAAACCTGGTTCACCAGACCCTGGTTAGGTCTCTGGATAACCCGTTATCACGATGCACGAATACAATCGATTCTTACCGTTTGGGTGTAGTCCAGCCAGAGTTTCGAGTCGATCTTCTTCCGGCACGACATTCTTCCAATGAGATCCTCTTCTCTACTCGTTCTTACACTCACTTCGAACTTTTCGCAGAACAATTTACAGCTCTTCTCACCGATCCAACGATTTTCCTTATTATTACACCGTCGATCGTTCAGTTTCGTTCTTAGGAAGATGCTGTCGTAGAGTGACCAACTTGTTACCTCGTTCGATTCGAAATTTTCAATTTCTCCCGGGAAAGGGAGAGATGCCTGCGTGTTGATTCATCGAATCCTGCGACTTTTGCATTCTTCCTCGTTGAGGTAATCCGTAATTCCTCGCGGATTTCTGACTGTCGCGATTATCTTTAGGTGCAGATTGTTCGCGCTAGTTAGCAGCGAGGTCGTTAAGCGAAACTTACTTTCGTTTAATCGAAGAGAATTTTTGTAGTTCTCTTGCATCTAGATTTCCTATTATTTGTTATTCTTTCTTTTCTTATTTATTATCTATATTTTTACCGTTTCGAGTTAGAAATGAATTATTTCTACTTCATCTTATTTATCACTCTTGGAATTGATACGGAACTGATAACAGAATTTCCTGAAACAGCTGTGACGTTCGGTTATTTCTCTTCTGTTGTTACTATTGCCCCACTCGATAGATCGTTCTCTTTAACAAGGATCGTACACGCGTTTCCATTCGTCGAAAGAACAGCTTCTTTGTTTACATTGTCTCCGCGCATCGTGTCACACGTTTGTCCATTGGTAGCTATCGTCGATAACCAGTTGGAATAAAAAAAGCAACTCAATAGTCCTAATGAGATAAAAAAGGAAGAAGAAGTGTTCTTAAGAATGTAGAAATTGATGAACCTCGGATAACGCAGAAGCACGCGAGAGGAGATAAGTCAGAGGTGCGACCAGGTCGTTGTAAAAGCGAGTTTGAGAGTAACGGTACAACGATTCCTCGCAAGCACGCCGTCGTGACTTGACGAATCTGTAATTGACGCTATACGGTGTTAATTGGCTGAAATTAATTGGCTTTGACACAGGCTCGAGCGTGAGTTTCGTGGAAGATTTCATATCGCTTATGTAAATCAAGTTCCGTTCGACGTAGTTGCATTATAGTGTTCTCCATTTCAATCCTTGCTTCTTCCTTTCAATTTTCTCTTTTCTTGTTTTCCGTGTGTAAAAGTTAAACAATGATCATCGAGAGAGGAACAAGAACTATCACGGTAGAAATTGCACTGAAACAGCATAAGCTTTATTGCACAGTCGTAAATATATACCGTCTCGAGGCGGCTCAATGATCCACAAACGATGTCATTATTATCATCGTGAACAGGCTTCCATCGTGTACCGACGAGAACAAAGTCCGCGTACCGCGAGGATAAATGTAAGACTAACCGTTCTTGTAACGCCCGTTCGTTATCTACCTGCTATCTATAGGACAATGATAACGGCCGACGATAATGATGAGCTTGTCGTCGTAAAGATACCCTCGGATTGCACACGGAGGAACACATCTGAATGTTGTACAGTCGATGGAAGAAATAAAGTTAAAGGCGTTTAAGTAGCGCGGAGATTGATGCAGCGATAATCAGGAGATCTCGTGCGGTGTTTCACGTTTTTCTAGTGGTACTGAATCAAAGTTGAGGCACATTTTAAGCTGATAATTTCTGGCTGATACTTCGAGACCTTTTCTTCTAAAGTGTCTGTCGATTCGCTGGAACATGTTCTATGCACCTTGTGTAGATCTGGCGAAATGTCATCAATAGACTGCGGATTTTTGTGCAAATTTGTATCTTTGAGAATAGAGTAAAGAAAGTAGACTTACGGTAGAAAATTATATCATCTACCAGATATTATAAAAAGCACTGTAATTTGTATATTTTGTATATTTTTTCATATTACGTGCATTCTGTGCAATTTTCTACCTTTAAATTTCTTGTAAGTGCATAAAAATTCGCAGTCTAGTCATCAATGTGCACTGCGAAGAAAATGACAGAGGATGCAATGTCGGCGTTGTTGGTTACTGTTCTCACATAGTAACGATCTCGTGGTATTTTGGATTTGCTCCATGCAATCTTCGATTAATTTACCTGCAGACTTCCTCGAGTATTATTTTCGAGATGGATCAATATTTAAAGAAGACGACGATGAAATGTAAAGCAAATTGTGCGCTGCTCAAGAGTCTGCCCTCGGGGCAGCACAGGGGCAAGAAGGGCACTTTTTGCCCTCGGGGCAGCACAGAAGGGCACTTCTCTCCCACCGCCTAAATCTCACGTTGCGCAATTTTAACGACCCTGTGTGTATTTTGTCCTTGCACAGTACAAGTTTATCTCGTTCAGTGCCCTAGATTTAGCTTACGAAATGCGTATAGCCAACAATTGCCCCACAATTCAATTTTTCACACAGTTACGTGAAAATGCTTTAAAAGTAGACACGATATGTCAACAATTGCTCCATATTTAATTGTCACGAATTTTTTACGTAACCACGTGAAAATACTTTAGAAACATACAATTATGCGCGTACACTCGAGCGTGGCTGTGACATGCGGGCGCATATGCACGCTTGTGTCACATTTGCATACGTGTACACAAGCAAACGAAGGACAGGTGTACAACAAAGGGATACCTTCTGTGCGGGCCTTTGCGTATTCCACGACCTTTTAAGCGATACGCCTTGACAAGCTGGCTGGGGCTACGTCAACTTTTCGCAATCAGACACGACGAAGTGGTTCGTAACGCCAGCGACCATTTGGTATCCGGTTTCATTTTTCTCTCTCTTTTTATGTAATGCTCGCCGAAGAAGATATTTTTGTTCAGAGTGAACAATCCAAGTTTCTCTTTTCCAACGTAAAAAGGAAGAAATTGTTCAGCAACATTTTTCTACTGTTCTGCAATTAAGTAATTTTCGTTAATTCTGGGGGATTCTGAAGTGGAATTTGGGCAAACCTATGGAAAACTATAAAAAGGAATTTTTGTCAGAACAGAGAAGAAGCTTGAAGTTAAGAAAGATGACGAATGTTTTGTTATGGAGTAGAATTTTTTGGAAATATTTTCATACGCATTGCTCAAGCTGACGAGTCGGAGATCTGAATTCGAACTTAAACGATTGGCTAGAATTCCAACTGGAACTCGTGGAATTATCTATTTGAATACAATGATCAATACTTGAAACGTTGGCTACAAGCGTCACGTGGTGATGTGCCAATTCTCATGATAGATCGATACCATCTACATATAATACATTGCACAGTTTGCGTATTTTACACACATTAGGTATGCATACATGCATAGTATAGATATTAAGGATGTAAGCAAAAAATAATACGAAGAGAACGTGTTAAATATCAGCCATTTGCACTCAATAATAGTTTCTCCAATGCACGATAAATATTCAACATTAAAACAGATATTTCTTTCGTGCAATAAAATTTCCTAATTTTTCCCATCATGCACAATTCCTTCTCGAGTACAATAATCAATTATCAAAGAAACTTGATCATTTTTAAACTGACAATTTTCTTTGATAATTAATTTAAAGCACGCTACATTTTATACTATTTTACAAATTTCTATAATTTTCTTATTACTTAGGATCTTTTCAAAAAATTCGCAAACTGCACAGGTAACGAGGCATAATTGAAATTAAATTTCATCCCCCACAGAACTCTATGAAACTCTGTACGCATACACATCATCTCAGAAGTACAGTATTTTGTTAAAAATATGTTTATTCCATTGTGGCCCCAGGTGGATAAGAGTGGACTGTAAGCTGCACAGTAGAACATAAGTCGTCGCGCGATTGCAGTGCCGTAAATTTCGAATATCGTGTAAGCCGATCGAACAATGCGGCGCTCAACTATGACGCAAATTGTTATCTCACCACCGTATCGATTCTCCACTTTATTCCTTTCCTGTTGTTAGCCATATGTCACCCGGCGTGTCGCGTGGCATTGTTTCAAGGAGCGACGAAGGGTTCAGAAGTTACCGACCAGTAGCTCTCGCTCGTCCAAATGAAATTGGAATAATTAGGATACACGAAAGTGTTGATTGAACAGGATTGAAAGAATTGTGGAATTTTATTAAAATTTTCATACCTTTCCTAACGTTGAACATTACACCTGACTGCCTGTGCAGACATGCGAGGCAAAAGATTGCAAATTTCTAAACGGTGTTAACTAGACTGTTTTGTTCTTTTATTACGTGTCACCTCGTCACCTCGTAAATTCGTGTCAAATTTTATAATTTAGATCGATATTGCCAAGAAACCTTTGATAAGAAGAAACATAGTAAATATTCATAAGAAAATAAATATTAAAATTATTCGAACGAGCGATACGAAACTGATGAAAACAGTGGCAAAAAATGAAAGATATCACATGGATAAACGCACATGTACAAACGAAATGTGATTAAAAGAAAAAAAGAAATATCGAGATTGTTCCCAATCTCGATAAAATTTGCTACCAGCAGAGCGGTATCTTATCGCTCCCTCACCTTGTCGATTTTCCATCGACCGGTTTACTTGGAAATGACACGCGTTTATCTTCCCCTCTGGAATTTACCTTGTTCCGGCCGAATTATCCGCGTGGAACATCGTAGATTCGGAACTTCGATAAAGTCCGATGAAAAGTTTCACCACCGTTGGATTTAATCGACCGTGCTATTAATTAACACGTTGATCATGCAGAAAATACATACAGGTATATCTTTAAAGGTATCAAAAAGAATTAACGCGATGAAAGTCGTTCGAAAGAAAAGGAGACATTGATACAGAGAAACGTTCAGTTTGTACGTTCTCAGATTATCCCTCTTTGCTGTTTTTCGAATATACAGGGTGTCCCAGTTCTTTCCGATCAAATTTTGTCAAACTTCGTCGGTGTGTTCTATGGGTACAAGTAAGAAATAAAGATTATACAAACATGTGTAGTTTGAAGCTTCGTTAAAAAGTTATAGCAAAAAATACAAAGAGAATGATAAGCTTGCAGTTACTGTGATACAAGACAAGAACGACACTGGCAAAAGTTACGTTCAAACACCTTTAACAATCTCAAATCCTAAACTTAGCTTAAATATCGCTGAACTATTCCTATTTTGTATCACAACCTCAAAATCTAGTATTTCGTATTACCGCTATAACTTTTTAACAAAGCTTCAAACTACATACGTTTATATAATATTTTTTTCTCACTTGTACCCGTAGAACACACTGACGAAGTTTGAAAGTTTGATCGAAGAATAAACTAGGACACCCGGTATATACGCGGGTTGCTCGAGTTATTTGCCTGTCAACTTTTTCTTTCCTCGAGTCCTGTTTTGTAACGTCGTTAAACACCGACAACTTTTCCTGGTTACACCGAGGCCCCGGCGATTGCGATTAATAATTATCACCGTTTGTTACGCTTTCTCTGGCTCAGTTTCCTCGTTACGATAAACTCAGAGAAGCCGCGCGCGCGCCGCGGTAGGAGAGAAAAGAAGGATACGATCGAGGACGAGTCGCGTTTCACATCCTTGTACGAGAGACGGATGGTTCGTTATGTTTAAAAAAAGAGAAGTCATTGGGCAGTGTGCCAGCATCTATCATTACCGATGCGTGCGATCTTATCGGGAACGGCTAGCACAATGTCGTGCCGCGAACGATCTGGGTTAAATATACATACATTCCCAATGCCGTGCGTACCGCTACTTGACACTGTCCTTACGTCAGGAAATCACGGGATTAACTGTGAAATTTCCTGCTAACCAGCTGATAAGCTTCGGTGATGTTGTTTTTGAGGGGGGAAAAAAAAAAAGAAAAATCGAAGGAATTACTTTACGATAAGAGTTTCACGTGAATTTAGGTAAAGGTTAAAGAGTGTTTTTGTCGGTTCGGGAAAGTTGCTTAAACTTCACTTTTCATTCGGGACGATCACTCTTCTTTGAGCGGGTGATCGGATTAAGATATTCTTAAGTGGAAAATGTCGATTCTATTCAGTTTTCTGTGATGATATATGAATTCGTATGAAGTTTATCTTGCAGTGGTATATACTCCATATATCTATGGACTTGTTAATGGTATCTAGATAATTTTTTGAGTGATTGGATTAAGATATTCTTAGGTAGAAAATGTCCACTTAATTCAATTTTCAATGATAATATATTATCATTGTAGAATTCATAGGAAGTTTATTTGTTTATCGTGCATGCAGTGGAATATACAGGGTGTTTGACTGATATGAAGGAACCTTTTATAGAATGTGAAGAATAAAAATCTAACCTCACTCCAAATTTCTTTTTTAGTTTCACGATTCTCGAGATATTTAAGGTGGTAACTTTTGTTCGTCCACCGTGTATAATACCGTTACTAGAGTTAATTTTCCAAACCGGTTCTTTCGATTTTCAAATAATTCAACGAAAACTGTGTCACATCGTTTACAAACGACGTGCTGTTTGTCGGCGAAGATTACACGCTTCGAAGTGAATTTCCAAAAAAGAAGAAAACGAAGTAGAAGAAACGTTTCGAAGTCTCCAATCTACCGATGGAATGCGAAAGAAAATTAGAGCGGAATGTGAAACGTATATTAATTTAACGTCGATCTTTTCAAGACTAATTCGTTTCTGAATCTTTTATACCTCTCTTACCTTCTGTATTTAATATAAAAAAAAAAAAAAATGAACGACCAACTTCTCGATGTTCGTACTGATGATAGAGTAATTTGTAAATCAGTTTCGATGGGTGTAACGACAGGAAAATAAGTAATAACCAGAGCGGAATGTAGGTACGTAATGGAGCATAAGATGAGCTATAAAAATTATAGGAGGGGTCTGGTTTTCACGAGAGAACTAATATGGAACGAAAGTCTGTTTCGGTTTATGCTCCAGCCTCGAACTCTGCAAATTCACATTATAAAATAACGTTCTGTGTAATTGTATTACGAGTTTTTCCATAAAAAATGGTATTATTTTCTTCTTAACTGTTACGCATTTCTTAGTTTCTGTTGTTCTTTTAAATGTGAATTTGATGTCGCATCGATGAAACTTATTTTTTCATTAGGTCAGTACGACCGTAAAGATTCAGATTAACTGCTCCATTTTTCTCCTCCTTTATTGGTGAATAATTTCCACACAATTCGCTTAAATTTCCACATATTTCTCTCTCTTATCGTTATTTTATAAGACTGTGGTAACAAAAAGGAATGCACTATTTTGAAAGCATCAATATTATTACTCTGATAAAGAGATTAACATTTTTTGCAGCGAATGGAATGTTTCAATGTTCAGATATGGAAATGCAATGCACTTAGAAGTGACTGTTTTATGTAAAATGTCTGCAGTAAATTTACTATAGTTAGTCTAACTTTAAATAATATAAGAATGCAGCTTTTTTTATCCTGGGAGAAATGGGGAGTGGGTAGGGTGACTCTTCGGTAGCTTGTCCAAGTCAAGCTACATTCCTCGCGGCTAACGTTAAGATGGGTGACCGGCCAATGTTTGAAAAAAAAAATGTATATTGTAATTTATATGTATGTATATATAATAAACAATATATATAAATATGTAGTAATGATATAATAATGTAATATAAATAAATAATAATGTATATATTATAATAAATACTGTGTAATATAATATAAATAATAATATGTATATAAATAAATAAAATAATTATATATATGTAATATCATATAAATAAATAAGCATTTTTAAAATTTCTGATAATCTACGTCAGTCACACCTTCGGTTACAACGTTAAGCTAACGGAACACGATCGAAGAGATGAATTAAATTTGTACCGGCTTTGAAACACCCGCTTATTGTATTACTCGCATTTTTTTTCTTTTTTCTCTTTCAGGCAATCACGAGTCCGCTCTAATCAATGTTTCTGATCGAAGAATCTCATTAAAAAACCGCTATCCTTCGGAGTGTCTAGGATCCAGTGTATTGTCTTAATATACAGGGTGGGGCCACGTGAAAGAGGTCACTTAATTACCTTCTCTAGCTATAGTTGTAGGAGAAAATTTTTATATGTAATTTCAATAGTTTCAGAGAGACAATGAGATAGAAGAAATGGCAAAAAATGAAAGGAAAAAACTCTAATCAGAGTTTATCTCAAGACATTTAATCATGTCACATACATTAATTCCTATTATCAAAAAATGTGGAAGTAAGCGATTTCTCGCTAAAAATTGCCACTGTCAAGTATTTCGTTGCCTTCGTCATTTCCATTTAAATATACATAAAATTATCGTACCGTAAGTACTAACAAAAGACAAGCACGTCTTTAAAACTCACACAATAACGCTAAAAAATTAACATAAATATACCCTGTCGTTCGATTCAGAAGATCAAATAAATCATTTCGATATCTTACCGATCAAGTCGATCGCCCACAAATGATTTACGATCCCCAGCCAATTGTACACAACTATTTGACACGATCTATCACAGGATACAATCGATTCTACAGTGAAACGATCTACCGAATTGCTACACCGATTTTCCGTACTGGACACGCGGGTTCCCGCGTCGCCTCGGTTACTTATCAAAGACTGGAACGTTGAAACAGCTCCGAGAGTGGGAACACTAACAGCGACCTAGGAATTTAAGATAGGCATCACCGGTGCAGCTTACGTAAGCTTTACCTTTATGTCAGAAGGAACCAGGAAGCGTGTCGTGGCCGACGGTAATGTAATCGTAATAATACGTACGCCAGTGGAAAGCTGTTACACGTAGAAATGTAGGAGAGCTCCTTCGAGCTACCTATCGAATGATTAGCTTGTGCTACGTGAGATTGCTCTTTTCTAGATTCAATATAGGTACGAGTGACGTGTTTAATTTAACTCGATTAAAATGTGCATTGTTGTTACTGGTAATTAGACTGCGGATTTTTATGCATTTATGGAAAATTTGGAGGTGCAAGAATACACAGAATTGCACATAACAGGCAAAAATGTGTTAAAATATTCTACTGAATAAAACCATTTTTACTTGTTTAATTATTTTCATAAAAATTCGCAGTTTATTGATAACCTTATTCGCCACAGTGTCTCCAGGACATGGATCTCAGGAACATAAACTTAGCATTTGTTCAAAATTTGAAAAATTCATTGCATATTTTGCTTTTAGAATAATTGAAAATCGAACTCAGAATATGACTGTATTATATGTATAAACAAACCACCTAATTACCTTCTCTACGTAGCTATAGTGTTACGAAAAATTTGATGCACGCAATTGAAATGCTTTCAAAGTGCGACTAAAATGGAAGAAAAATATTTTCAACAGAACAACGACTTCATTTTTCTCTTACAGATAAAACGCTACACTCAAAGATACCACGTGAATGCATCAAGCACAACTCTTATTATAGATCAAATCTCACTCACTATCGCCCAATTATCGAGGCTTTCAAGTGCGAGCCGTGTCCTTACAAAAAAAGTACCTGTTCCTCCTTTTCCCAAACATCGCAGCTCGCTTCATCAGTGTTCGCGAAACACGCCGATAACGTTTATCGCCAATAATTACACTGCGGGCCGTGCAATCCTTAAAACTATCGCCCATGTAACACAGAATGTTACATTTAACGTATCTCCCCGCAAACACGATCAATCTCCACTTTTCTCCTCTCCCCTCCCGAGCCGATAAACCCATTAAATTGCATGTCCTTGGAAACGTTACAGGCTCTCCTGCTCGCGGGGATCTAGCAAGTGTGATACTCCGTGTGAACGTCGTAAACGACCGCAAGAAGATCGTTCGCCGTTTCATCGGATTACAGCAGACGCGTCCGTATATTTCGTCCAGGCAAGAAAGCAGGAAATTCGTATGGTAATAGAATTCTAATAACGGCCGGTCTAAGATGAAAAGTTGATATACGATGTATTACCGGAGGATTGTGTAAAAAGCGTGAAAGCAGGACTCGAACAGAGACGGGGAAACGTGTAAAAAGGTGCATGGCCATCGCTACAGGCCGCTTTGCCGACTCCATTACAGATTCGACACGTGTGCCGTGTCTAGACCCGGCGCGAGCGAGAGATTCCATTATTTCTTATCGACCTTCGCGGCTCTCCCTTCCTTCCAGTCCTTAAACCACGCTATTTTTAATTGAGCGTTGCGTAGAGGTGTAGATTGTATTGTTGTTTTGGGTTTGAGATGGTGTTAGGTAGGATTTTTAGGTAGGGTTTTTTGTTTCGAAGGGGTTTGGAGTATTTTGTTGGAAGAATTTTTGAGAGATTTGAAATACTGAGAAAGTTGGCTTGAAGTGAAGAGTGTAGGTAGTGAGATTACCGCTGTACGAATTGAGTGAAAGTATTAATTATGGTCGCTGTCGTTGGAAAATTGATAGCGATAGATACTGGATCGCATATGCTGCGTGGGTGGTAGAAAATGTGTTTTTGACACGATTTCTTAGAAATTAATCAACAGATCTACTTCAAATTGTATGTAGATCTTTTGTATATTTTCCTCTATTGCTTCTATCAAGACAAATTTCTGATATGTATGATACATTATTTAATGTAATCAATTTTACCTTCACTATGGTTATTTTCAATCGATAAGTATGGATCAGACTGATTTTTAATTCTTACGAAATTAATTTAATCACGAGTGAGTAATAAGAATGTTAAAACGTAGTTATTTATTGAAGAAAGTTGTAGAAACGTAGAAATTGTTATATGTAGCGTTATAATAAATTACTGGCAGTATAAATTTGTAATAAAATTGTGGAAATTAATAAATTATACCGTGTTATGATATTGTAATAGAAGAAGGGAAATCTCTCGCGAAAAAAAGAAAATAATAGCATAATCTAAATAGTTATAACTGTTATAACATGTAAACAGAACGTTAAATTTCGTATAAAGTAGAGAAAATGTATAATATAATTTATTTCGCGATATTATAACATACAAACGTTGAATAAATATTAGATTCGTATAAAAAGAATTATTTAACATAATAATTTTAGCTTCGTTATGGCTACTTTCAGTCTATGACCACGGGTCAACGTAATTTTTAATCTTTAGGAAATTAATTTATCCATGTGTAAGTAACGAGAACGTTAAAACGTAGTTTTCTATTGAAGAAAATCGAAGAAACGTATTAATTGTTATATGTAGCGTTATAATAAATTATTCAAAGAATAAATTTATAATAAAATTGTGAAAATAAATAAATTTTACAGTACTGTAATATCGTAATAGAAACATGGTAATTAGTCGCGAAAAGAAACAACGTTCCTGGCGCCCGACCTTATTAACGACCTTATTAACGACTTTATTAACGACTTTATTAACGACTTTGCTAATGACTTTGGGGAGAGGGTACCGCAGGTATATAAGGACCCGCCGAGGTCCCGCGAAATCATTCACCCTTTATACTGGGCCCTAGACACTTCGCGGCAAATTAGTCTTAAAGGTTCTGAGATGTGAATAAGGTGGTCGAGGGCTACTAGCTAGTCTATGTCCACCCTATACACACTCTACCTTCCTCTGAAACTTATACACTATAAAATTTAAATTACTACCTATTAGACAATATTTGTTTCTTTTTTTAAATCAAACTTTAACAATTACCGGTACGTGCTAGGCACTTAATATCAGACTGTAAATACTCGACTTCGAACTTCGGTTTAGAAATAAAATAAAATTATTTTCGCGATCGGACATTGAATATCCCATTTGGAATAAAATATTTCGAAATTGTTTTGAAGGTTTAGGGAAATAAACATTGTTCGAATTTTAGTAGTTGTTGTTCTTCAGACTTGTCGAGTAGGGCGTTGAAGTGAATTTGAGAGGTTTACCAATGAAAATTTTTGCGTTCCAGATATCTAGTAATTAAATACTTTGTTGTTACAGCTTAATAACCGATAATACGTACTTTTCTTTCAGCTATTGAAATTAATTTGAAATATTTTTGATATTTTCTCTGATATTGAATTTATTTGACGATTTCTTATTTTATATACTAATAATTTACAGCTATCCAAGGAATTTGCATGAATTGCATGATTAAGTAGTTAGTTATTTTATTATTGTGAGCTGATTTGGAACGAGTGCACTACACTCGTGCACTATGCCCACCCTAAATTAAACCGTCTCAGTAGTTTACCGTAATTAATAATCTATTTTCGCAATTTATACGAGAATTTTTCAATTTTGATAAATATTAGAGTCGTTGCATCGCGTATTGTTATAATAGCTTCATCCCTAGTTCGATTTATACTGAATATTTTTGCGCGTTTGACTGATACTTCTCCCCAATTATCGTCGCGTCTTTCATGGAAATTTCTTTACATTATAGAATCAAGAAAGATGTAAATTCACGGTTTTTTTACGCGTATTCCATTCAAATTTTGCTTCATTACAAAAATTGAGAATAATATAGAATCGCGGTTTCCCCTCCTAAATAAAACTCAAATAAATCGCGTTTCGTATACATTTCGCGTCGCCCATTCCACAGTGACTCACACTTTGTGAATCTTGCAAAATCAATCGGAACTGGGAGGAAGGAAGGAAGGAAGGAGAAAATGCAGTCAAATCCACGTTGCAGAGCTCAGCTGTTTAATCAGCGAAGGAAGGAAGGAAGGAAATACAGCCGAATCCACGTTGCAGAGCCCAGCTGCCTAAGTTATGAATGGTGAGTGGGTGAGTGACAAAATTGGGTTTTTTTCTGGCGATTTGGGTAGTTAGTTGTGTACTGTCTATTGAACTGCCCCCAATTAAACCGCCTCAGTAGTGTTTCGCAATTAATAATCTATTTTGGAGAGTCATTGCATTGTGTATTATAATAGCTTCATCCCTAGTTCGATTTATATTTCATTCTTTTTCCGCGTTTATCTCATACTTCCTCCCAATGAAATCGAGAAAGATTCGCGTTTTTTCTTTTATTCAGTTTATTTTTTCCCTCTCTAAATAAATCGCGTTTCGAAATACTTTTCGCGTCGCCCATTCCACAGTGACTCACACTTTGTGAATCTGTGAGTCTTGGAAAATCAACGCCGAGGGACTGCAATGATTGGAGGAAGGATGACGATCTGAGAGGAAGGAAGGAAGGAAGGAAGGAAGGAAGGAGGCAATGCAGCCAAATTTACGTTGCAGAGCCCAGCTGCCTAATCTACGAAATGTGAGTGAATTTTTCGAGGGTTTGGTGATTGGTTATATATGTGTATGCATGTGCATGTTTGAAGCTCAACTACCACGGATGGACGGAAGACAACCGAACTCTATTGCACTACTTGGTGCACATGCCCACCAATTATTAATTTAGAGTCAATTTTCGTAATGAATGCCTACCCAGTATTTTCGATCGATACGAGAATTTATTACGTCGCGTCGCGTTTCATAATAGCTTCATCCCTTTTTCTTTCTTTGCTTTTCTTTTCTTTTTTTGATTTACTCAAAAGAAATCGCGATCCGTACACAATTTCGCGCGACACTTCCACAGCTTCCTAAGTCTGGTGGGTCTTGGTCGTTGGCTTTGGGAATCTGTCATTGTGGGGTGAAAATTCAAGGCTAAGGGGAATCCAACGGTCCACTGAGGGAATTCGAAAAGTTTCATGGGTCTGACAGGAGCTTCCAAGTAAATTGTGGAGCAAAATTCAAGGCTGGGAGAACTGAAATGGGTCACTGAGGGAATCCCAAAGGTTGATGGATCTGAAAGGATGGAACTATAACCAGGTGTGAGGTCTACGAATGGTGAGTTTCATGAATTGTTTATTTTTTCAATCAAATTTATATTCTATTTTTGCAGCAAATAACTCAATTTATTAGTTCCAGATTTATTAAATTTTAAAATCAAGAATGATATAAATTTGCGACTTTCTTCACTAAATAAAATGAAAATAAAATAAAAATAAAATGCCTATGCGTTCTCAATCATAAAGATCAGTTCTCGAAATTTATTATTGTCAATACCGATAAGAGAAAAATTAGAGAGAATACTGAAATGGTTCGGTGTAGGAATAAAATCTATTTTACAATGACCAGCTGTGTGGTCTTCGACTAGTGAGTTGTCTTTTGTCTTTTGTCGATAATTAATTAAATATTTTTTGGTCGAATATACGAGCACAATTGTGTTCTCTTCGAAAGAGAATTTTACCCCGAGTTCAGTTATGAGTTTCATTGTCAGAGGTTTAAATATAAATTCCACTACACACTCTCTGAATATCTAGAAATAGTAAAGATATCCTAATGATTTATTCTCCTGTTCCATTTTAATAATGTATTTTTCTTACAGAACTTCATTTCTATGATTTAGTACATGTAATAAAATATAAATAATAAAGATTAGGTACTAATGATTTATTCTCCTATTCCATTTTAATAATGTATTTCTCTTACAGAACTTCGTTACTATGATTTTGTATATGTAATAAAATATAAATTTTATCGTCCCAAAAATGATCGTATGCGTGTGATATAAAGTGTGCGTTGGTTTGAATATCGATATGTAAACCAAGCGATAGTTTTAACTTTAAGTAGGTAGTTCGTAAGATAAAATAAGTAATTCTAAGATAGAAAATTGTACCAAGAACCATGTGCGCGCTTTCTTACAGAGATACGCGGCTCATTCGTAGCATAATTAATAAAATATCTTCTGCATTTTTACTATCGTCGATTCGAAACACAGAACAATAATGTTCGAGCTATTACATGACATAATTACACGCGAGTAGCGCGCGATACTCGCGAGTAAGTACGTCATGTAGGCTCGCTGGTTCTTTCCAAATATAAATATAAGACACTCTAAAGGATTATTCTAGACACAAATTTTTTGAACAAAGTGTCCATTTCCTTTGCTACAAATGAGAAACGCGTATCTCTGAAGGTAGAAAGCTGCCAGTAGGGCATGTGTTTTTGTCGGGTCCCTTGCGTAGTCACCTCCTCGTGGTGGGACCTGGTAATTGGTATTTTTTTCCAAAAGAAAATTCTCACTTTTGGAAAGAAATACCAAGCTGAGAACTACGCGTACCCGCGGCCACTCTAATTTTTACGAATACAAAGTGGACTGCGGGTACTAATTAGATACACAGTTGAGAAAAATTCTGAGACGTAAGCGTTTTAATTTTAAGCAGCTCGTAAAGTAGAATAAGTTAGAAAATTATTTAGTTCGTAAGATAAAATAAATTAGCATAAGACGATAGAAAACAATTCAGTACAGTTCATAAAACAAAATAATTGAATTTATATCATCGTTTACGAACAGTGTTGTAAATCAGAAAATTCTATAATACATTTTAATGATTTTCATGCAAAACTGAAAGCAAGGGCCAAAAGTGGTAGTATTAAAAAACATTTGCTTATCATATGATAAAATATTTCACAAAATACTTGCTCTTCTAACATAACCATTTTCCATAAAAAGATGGACGCACCACAAAACAAGTGTTCGCCGTTCAATGTTCAACTTAAATCACATTTATCAACGTCTACAATAATAACATAAAATAAAAGAGTAAAAAACCATAGAATAACAGTTCGAAATGATCATCGATCACTGTTCCCCGGGAATTTAAAATTCAACAAACTCCCAACGCCGGCGAAACATTTTCAACAACTCCGAAAGCATTCACGATTTCCTATTTGCTCGCTACAGTGGCTCGTCATTTTTCTATAAAGTTGACACGACAATCGTAGCCGGACTATCACACACGTTCGATCTAATGGACAGCCGCGAGCCATCGCGAAGCGATGCTGGAGAACTCAAGTTCTCCAGTTTACTCCTCCTCTTCTTCCTGTTCGTAATATCTTTCCATTGTCTTGCTCGTCCGTAACAATGGAGATACGTTGTGCCGCTAGGCGAGGAAAAAGTTCACGTGTTATCGTAACTCTAGAATTTAATGGCTTCGCTTTTGATTTATACACGTCCCGGGGACTTTAGCGGCCACCACCAAACGAACATTTTTCTCCCTTCTGTGATACTTCTTGCCGTCCTGTTTGTTTTACATCTGCGGCTACCTTTTACGGAGTAATTGCTACCGTGTTTCGTCGTTAATTTCGTCGTCGTTTCGCATTTTCCTCGTCTTGAGTGCAACAATTTATCGTTCTCGTTTTACGCTTCTGCATATGAGATCACTTTAAATGTCTACTGTTTGGTCAATTAATGTAATTGAAACTGAGTATATTGGAGCACACAATTTAAAGTTTTCAGAATAATTGATTGAATCAAATACAGAATATATTAGAGCACAGAGTTTAAAGTTTTCGAAACGATTTATTAAAAAATCAACTTTGAAGAATGAAAGAGAATTAATTTTTAATTAACCCCTGCGTATGCAGGAAAATAGATTTTTAATTTTTAATTAACCCTTGCGTATCCAGATACCGATTTCTACATTTTCCTTTAACAATTTTTAACGTTCTCGTGAAAGTATCGTAAAATTGCTCTGAATCCCCATTTTTCGACAAAATAAAAATTGACGCAAACTATTTTAAATATTAAAGCCTGAAACGATCGTGAATATTTTGGTTGCCTGCATTCAAATTAAATAAGATTTCCAACTATGAAGACAGTCCTCGTTCCAAACTTTATTACTTAATATAAATTAAATAGAAAATTAACGTATCCTAATGATGTTTTATCAGCGACATTAACAAGAGGACCAAACACGTTTTTGAAATAGAAATCCAATATAAAAGAAGTAAGAAGAATTCAAAGATCTTTTTTAAAAGTCGAGTGAATTTTGCGAAAAATTGCTTTGCGTCTACATCTTGATTTAAGCCACGAAGACATAAGATCTCGACGCAAATAAAAGAAAATGACCGACTATTTGGATCACCACGAAGAAGCTTCCACCGTGTATTTACGCGAACGTTGTCTATCTAAACGGTAATTACCGCATAATGTCCATTGGGCGATATATGTATTTTCCTTGACGATAAGTGGAAACTTTCCAAGAAAATTTCTGAATAATTCTAGACAATAGCGATACACAGGTGATAATTACGTTTACCTTGTTGATTTACATACATTAAACATAGATTGAAAAATTACCAAGAAATTGAAGTGATATTACCATTATCATTCTACGATGGAGAATATTTGTTTTCTAACAAACACCGCAAAAAGACACTTTTTAAGTGGTTAATTTTATACAGAATACACTTGGCTAGTGTCCTATGTGTCAATTGTTAAATCTTTTAATTTACAAATCTTTAAATTTAAATTCTCAAATGACCATTTCTATAATAATTCACACCTTGAAACCATTCAAATTACCCGCACAAATTTTCTCCTACCACAGCTGCTAGAGAAAATAATCAGGTGTCTCGTTTCACCTTGCCCACCCGGTACAATAAATGCTGTCCGGTAGCACCTTTAAAAATAAAATTCTTCAAACCTGGCGCGCTTGTGAAATGGACCATTTCATACGCAACAACCTGTTCATATTTTTAACATCGTTGCATAATAAATTTAGTTTCTTCGATAATTCGATGGCAGAAAATAAAAAAATCTGGCGAGCTCGTTTATTGGAATTATGCAGCCAGTAAAATGTCGATTAACTGTATCTAATTTTTCTGTCGCGTTTAATGGGCGATAATAAAGAAACGCTGAAAGTTCCGATCATTTCCGGCTATCGACCGCTGTGCAAACTATATCTGAAAAAAAAAAAAAATTATATTACACTGGGTAATTATTAATAATCATGAGCTTGCGATAGGAGGGAGAGCACGCAGGACACAACTTACCGGGGGAGACTCGCTTTCACAAAGAATTTAAAATTACTTCACTCTGGCAACTTGACTTTTAGATATAATTAGCTCTCAATGGAACCGTTCCATTAAATTTACCACTCGATTAAACGTAAATTGAAATTTTTTTTATCCCCCCTTTACCAGGAAGTAATTACTAGAGGAAGGATGGCGCTTCGAAAAGTACATAGGGAACATTCGTTAGATTGGAATTTCCACTGAAAGTATCACGATCTTATTGCACAGTTTAAAATTCTATATTAGATGCAAGGGTATAATGCAACTGAATCCTGCGGTTTCAACTTTAAATACCGAAACCACAGTTTATCTAGCTTTATAACTGTGCTTAAGCAATTTTGCTGTGTGAAATATGTAGTCCGGGTTCTACGTGGACAGATAGTAATTTTAACAAATTTTTAACTTCCGCCCGATTTCGTCCAAGTAAATTTGAATTTATCAGATGAAACTGAAATTGAAATTAGAAAAATTTAGATTCCATGTAAGTTCGTTTAATTAAGATTTCAGATTAAAATTATTTAGTAAAAGTAGATTTCAAAATTCAGATGAAACTGAAATTAAAATTAGAAAAATTTAGGTTCGATATAAACTCGTTTAATTAAGATTTGAAATAAAAATTATTTAATAAAATCAGATTTTACAATGAAATTTAATTAAAACTGAAATCAATACTTCAATTTTGAAATATGTTTTCTTTATCTATTTGCCTCTGTTACAGTTCAACTTTACATTCTAAAAGTTACAATAATTTTTCATAGATCATTATTTCCAAGGTACTTACTATTATACTACTATTACTATTAATAGCGTCTACATTTAAAACCCTATGCACTAAAAAGTTTATCATATAACAATAAGAGTTGTGATGCTTAAAAAAAATTTCATTATCGCCAAGAAAGCGAGGATAATCAATTTCTTCACTAACCAATGCAATACCTTTGTGCTCGTCGTTAAACCTCGCACAATTATTCACAATTCTACCTCCTTATCACAGTCACGTGCGCCGCGCGGCACGTTTGCCGCGCTTTCTAACAAGTTGCCGCGGATCGCGCACCGCGGCGAGCAAGTCCACGCGGTTAGCGGAGAGAAGGAGAGGCGGAGGTGCGTGCACGCGTGTTTCTTCCACTCGTGGCCCATAGCGCATGCCGCGAAAGTCGCAATACTTTGCGCACGTGCCATGTGCATTCTGTTCTCCGGATACACGCGTGGCATTACGTCTGCGCCAGACGTCGACGTGCAGCTGACGTCCTTTCAACGCACCCTTCCTGCTCTCTTTAAGTCGCCCAGCACGTCGTTCGCGCGCGCACCATGCGCGCCGCGGGCACATGAATGCCCGGTGTCGCATTGTTAATCGATGGTGGTCACAGTGGAGGGTATATTAAACCCTTTCACTCGCCAGCCAGCCAGCCGATAATATTCCACGCACAATTTATGTAATCTAAATATAAACGTTCGTGGTATTTTGTAATTCGATATTTTCCTACGTTTAAGTGCTGTGAACGGATCGTAACTGAGTTATGTTCCGTCTATCTTTAAGTTTGAAGAGAATAAGTAGTGAAATTTTGGTTCGGGAATTTCATATTTTCTTCTTTATCTTATTCGTAACGATAGAAGCATGTATGCTTTCACTATTGCATTTTGAGTGCAACCAATAAACTTATATTTTTCAGCGATAAAAATAGTGACCGTGAACTCATATAGAACTTATATTTGAGAAAAAAAAAATTGAAACAGTGACTTAAACTAAGTAATCTCCGTCCGCAAGACACAAATTCTTTTCCTTCAAATTCTAATACTTATGAATGGCAGTGTATGTGTAGAAGTGAAGAGGAGAGTGTTTTTCTAATAATTAATTTACTATAGTACTCTTTGCAATTTTATAGTAGAATGAGAAATTATTATATGAAAATTGATAAAAGATTTTTCTCTCGCGTTATTCGTTTCTCATGGTCAATCACGATGCTTACTATGCATATCAGTAACCTATCTGCTTGTGTTGCTTCATCTTTCATAGTTTAAGCATTTTCTTCGAAGTCGTTAAATCTGCATACTTTTCCTTTGCTTAGAACGAAATGCAATAAACGTAGGTGTACCCACGTAATAATAATTGTAGGTATTATATATTACGCGAGTAATCAAAGAAGCTATTTTAGCAACTCACAGTCACAGCATCGTTATTACAAATTATTATCGCGTGTCCTCTTTTTCTCTGGCAGAAATACCTATCGGTTGAAATCATCCAATTCTTTCAATTCTGTTACACTGTAATTCTATTTCTCATTGAAATTTTAGCAAAATTTTTACATATTTTATTCATTCATTTTATTATTAATCAATATTTCCATTATTAAGTATTTTCATTCATTAAATTTATCACTTATCAATATTTCCATTAATTCATGTTGGATTATTTCTAACAACACCCGGTGGAAATAATCAAGTCAGGACAAAAATGTCTCCGCGTTATTTCAAACAAAGGCACTAAGACTTCCACCAGATGTCTCTGGTGTCCGTCTTCGAGTCACGCACTGCACAATGCGATACCATAGAGTAAACAGTTCCTAGGTATAAGGGGACCCCAACTTTCTTTTTAGGTGTCCAGTAACAGTCCTTTAGAACATTCAAAAGCGTACGGACGTTTCCTCTGAGTCCGTCAATAAATAGCATATCACAAGATTAATAGACTATTTCTTTTTCATAACCCATTTCCAATAATTCATACTAGGTAAATATTTAATTCGTAAAACTCACGCGTAATATTAAGAAATCAAATTATCTCAAGAATAGTTACGATACTACTATTTAGTACAATTTTATAATTGTTTCCAATGTATCCGTTTATCCAAATAAAAATTCTCAAGATTACAAGGGGGAAAAGCCTCTCGTTCGTAAACCGTAAGTCACAGTCTTTACCTTTCTCGAACGAAATCAGAATTTCATATACGTAACAATAAGTTAACGGGCCGTGGTATAATTTCGATAACGTGAGATATATTCCTCTTCACTTATCATCTCTCACGTCGTTTATTCAGCTTTACACCGTGTGGAAAAATTCAAATGTGCAAGAATCTGAACCTAACGGACTCGCGCGGTCCATTGAGTTCGCCTAACGCGATCAGGAATGCTTAAAATCGAGGGCGGTATCTCTGTGTGTGAAACAACTTCTGAGAATCGCTATGACGTTTCCATTAAATTTCCATTGAAAAACCCGTGCGACTTTCGCCTAATAAAATTTGTGGTTCGATCAATTTTCCTAGAAATTTTAATCGACCAAGAAATTGTACGAAATGACGCGTTGGTATTAAAGAGAATTTCGAGGGTGTCTCTGAATTTTTTCTCAATTTTTATACGTCGCTGAAACGGGGGAATCATGGGACATTTCTCATTTCACGGGAAATTTGAGGTGCAGCAACCAGGTTATCGAAGTCGCCAGTCATCCAGAAACTTGATGCTTCAATGAACTTAGATAAATATCCCTTGCTCTTTGCGTCCACTTTGATGAACTAACGATAGTTGATTTTTATGCATCAAGAACACATCAAGTACAGGATGTCCCAGTTGTTTCCCATCAAACTTTATCAGTATATTCTATGGTTTCAAGACAAAAATGTTTTATAAACTTAGGTCATTTGAAGCATTTTCTAAAAAATTTCACAAAATTTCTTAGTGTGCGTGTACAAGGTGTCACAATTTTTTTTTTTTTTTTATCAAACTTTGTCAGTAGATTCTATGATTTTAAGAAAGAAGAAATCTTGTATAATCATTTAAATTAGTATTACACAAACTGAACTCGAAAATTTCCCGCGTGTCTATTCTACGTCACAGAAAAGATGCGCCAAAAGGTATAAATAGCCATTCAGAATGGTCAATGCCACCTATTCACAGATTTCAAGCTTGAAATAGATTTTTAACTAACTCTTACATCGAAAATACAAGAAATTCCGAAATACATATTCACTCGTCTGATAATGTAGACATAACCAAGTCAAGGTCCGTTCTATCTTCGTTACCATATTTTAAGAACACCGATGTTACGCTAGGTGCAAAAACTATGTGCATATTTTAGAATAACACTAGCATTACACAAGAAACTTGGTAATTTCCCTCTTACTTGACCTATCCATCACTCTCCCACCCCCTCTTTTTATACTTTTCAGTTATCACAAGCCTTATACACGAAATCCCTAATTTTCAACCTTTCCGTCGGTTAAAGCTACTTTTTCTTCCTATTATCAGACGAGAAAAAAGGTTTCGGTCGATTTTGCTGCCTAAATTCGTTTCGAAATCAGCAGCTGCAAGTCGGAGACGTCGTGCGTCACGGCACGTAACACAACAGAAGAGCGGAGGTTGTTGGCGACGATCGAAGGAGAAGAAGAAGAAGGCAGGCAGGCAGGCGCAACCGGAGGAACACGAGCACGCGTAGCACGTACGTACGCGCGCGGTCGTCGCGGTACGCGATTTGCGCAAACGTCTTGATCGCTCTTCTACCAGGCGAGCATCATACTGAAGTGTTTACTGACCGTGTGTATCGCCACGGGTACCACGTGACCACGCGGCCCGCACACGCGTGTGTGACAGGGGACACGTGGTCGGT
>NW_017100896.1:29101-29897 GCF_001263275.1 Habropoda laboriosa
ACATGTAGGTTATTTATATGTATAAATTTTACATTTGAAAAATGCAAATTTTTAATGGAAAAGTCAAGGCCCTCTAAAAGTTAAATGTTATTTGTGGTTAACCCTTTTATCACTATTGGCATACTGTTACTGTTGCAGCACTGTTAGCGCACTTCCTCCTTAATTCTAATTTTTAAAACATAACATTTTTCTCATAACTTCAATCCCCCCTGAGATATTTCACCGTTCCCTGTTAAACGTAACAGTCTGTATGTTAACCATAAGTTATTCAACTAATCGATCAACAGCTGTTTATAAATTATAAATTGCTCCTTCTGCAGAGCAGTCCAACGATTAGCGATTTAATCTAATAACAAACCATGCTTAAGAATCGAATAATTAACTGCAATTGAAATATTAATTCTCCTTCTATTAAAACTTTAATTACACTACTTTCGTATTAAAGTGGTACATTGCTCTCTGCAGTACAATTGACTCAGTCTACTAAAAATCAATAAAATATTAAGTCGAGGTGGATTTTAGCATAACAAAATACTCCCACTTATGTGTCAGTAGATTGTCCAATAAAAATTTATAAATAAACTCTATCACATATATTCTTCCAACACAATTTTAATCCTGTCCCTCACATAGCAGTCTTCGTTATTAAATTACAAATATAAACTACCTTCAACATTAACACTCAATTACCAAAATAGAATAAAACTCGACGTTTCCAAATTTCAAAATTAAACTTGAAACAACAAATTTCCGTTACATTAAAAAATTCTCTTTTCAAACTTAAAATTTAACTTCT
>NW_017100896.1:30011-32354 GCF_001263275.1 Habropoda laboriosa
CTTCTCACGGTAAAATTAACGAAACGAATTTCAACCCAAATCTTCCCCTAACATATTTACCGACGTACGGTAAACAATCCTCAATTAAACCCATCAATTCTCATTACCTCAAAAAAAAAAATTCCACTTTCTCTTCCCCTAATTGACCACAATTGGCTCATAATCGACACCAGGAAAAAAGTACGAGTTATTTATAATCGTGACGTAATTTGTAATCGTCTGCTTCTCTCCGCTCGTTCAACATGTGCCACGGAATGCCACAGTCTTTCAAGAAGCACGACGATTCTCAAGGTGAAAAAGAAAAAGCGGAGGGGAAGGAAGAAAGGAAGGAGGGAAGAGAACACCGGTAGCATGTCCCTGAACTCGATACTTTCGCCGCCATTGTGCGCTCATTACAAAAGGATTTTTGCATCGCGGGCTGTGCCAAGCTGCGCCCTGTGTGCTCTGTGCTTTAAAGCGAGCCAATATATTAATGTTATCAGGCGAGCAGGAAGCCAAGAGCCGGCAAGCTGCATACTTTTGCAAAAAACCTATTGTTAACATGCTACCCTGTTAACTATGCAATAATATCTCAACAATCTAACTTTAACAATTCAACGATCGTAGGACGCGTGTGCAAGTTACGTTGCAAACATAATTTAGCTGCTGCTGCAGCAAGCGTGTTCGCAAACTTAGCCCTCAGGCTGAAATTTCCAGCCTACACTTAGGGAGCAGCAAAGTGCGATATAAATTATATATTCCTCTTCGACGGCGTTGCAGCTTTCCTTCTTTTCTTTTCTTTTTTTCAGTATTTTATTTTGTAACCGTGCGAGAAGGTTTCTTCTGCTTCATGCTACCTTGATATCCAGTCTTATAATGTTGTAACGTTGCTCTTGTTCTTGTATAGGAATTGTTGCTGTTAATGTGTGGTTGTAATTCGAAGATTCACGGTGAACGGTGGATGTTTAGAGGAATATCTGGTTCGTTTGTTTATATGAACGTGTTTAATGAACATGTGTATGCATAATTAATAGGATTATTTTCAGAATAATGGATATTATGTGATGTTTAATGGTTATTAACACACATTGGCGACGGGGCTCTTAGAGCAGCGCTTAACATGTGCACGGGGTGATTTCGCGTCTTTTCTTTCAATCGTCACTTTTCAACTAATTATTATTTTTCAAAGAAATTTTCAAGAATGTGGCAAATTACTTTTTCGTAAAACGTATACAATTATTAGAATTCGTGGAACATCTGTCACAGCATTTCTGAAAAGAAATTCAATCATTTAACGGCGTTTTATAAATTTACTTTCAGACAGACATGTGAAAATCTCAATGACGTATTTCGCGTCATTCGGAATCCAAGTGAATACCTGAATGACGCATATGTGCGTCATCCGACGTAAATGTGTTAATTTAACGCTTAATTGTAGTGTAGAATTTCGATTGGGAATCGTTGACATATGTATTAATAAATAATTTTACATTTGTTTCATATACTTTTCTTTAGATGTATTTTTTTTTTTTTTTGTTATACACAAGGTATAGTTAGATATAAGACACTCTTTTTTTCATTGAAAGTTCATTTCTTATTTTGTACAATTTTGACATAATTCAATCGTTCTTTATTCAACTTACGGTATGTTTGATAGATTTTATTCAATTTGCTTGAGTATAATTCGATGAAACAAGTATACATACCTTAATTTCGGAATCTCCAAAAAGTCCATAATCCTATTTTCCATATAAAAAGTGTCCCAGTTTTTCCCGATCGATCTCAACGATTAGGTGTGCAAATTAATTCGGTGCCTTCTTTCGTAAAAGCCTCGAAACCATGATTTTTCAGAGATAAACGAAAAAAGGTCGTCGAAAATAATAGAAATCAGTTTTAAATCGCGAAAATATTAAAATTTCTAAAAGAAGGCCAGCGAATTAATCTGTACACCTAACCTACAAAACAGTATCCCCAAAGCTCGAAAACTAAACTTACAAAGGATTACTTCTATATTTACCCAACGAAACTGAAAAATTCCAAAGAACACCTAAACCTCCAAGTTATTCAACTCGCGAAGAAAGGGATAGTAAATGCTCGCAGCTGCACGGCGGAATGAGTAATTCACTCGTTTATATTATAGCACTATAATACATTCATCGAAGTGACACGTGCCCGCCATTGATAACAATTGGAATTCCACGTTTCCACGTTTTGCTCGCACTTGCAGAAGTGAGCAGAAGCATCGGGTATGCTCATAAATAAGGCATAACAGTGAACGTAGGCGAGAGAGCCTATAGCCTCGTGTGCATTACGTCCCACGAAGGAGAGACGTGCCCTCGACTTCTTACGCGCGCCACAAAAGGG